>NW_007829431.1:0-783 GCF_000696425.1 Galeopterus variegatus
TCCAGAGATTGCATGTCTTACGATTTGGTTGTATGGAACACTGCCTTGAATATGCTATTGGCATTGGCCTAGGCATCTTTTATTGTAGTGGAATTCAGATTGTACTTCCTTTAGACTTCTTAATTATTCATGCTAAATGGAGAAGGCTATTAATTACTCAATTAATCCCCCTCTGTGGTAAAAATACTCTTTGGATTTTTATTATGCATTTTAGATACCTAGTTAGATATAATTAGCCAAATAAATAATAACTCCCTGTTTTTCAGGAACCATTTGAATTTCTAAATATAATATTATTATTTGCAACAAAACCATTAAAGTGAGAGTCTAGTAGAGCACTTATCATAAAAATGCCTGGGTATAATCATTTATAGACTACAAAGGCTGCAAGACCACTCACCCTTATTTATTCCTAACCTCAACAAAGCTTCCACATTTTTCAATCTACCCAATCGATCAATAACCCTTACAATAATTTAGGAGGTGGTTATAAATCATCTGTGACTTGTCCAAACATTTTATTCCTAAGTAAATACTTAGCCAAAACATTCGGGATTGTGCTTGAACTAGGCTTCACCTGCACATCATTCCACTGCCCTCAAAGGCTGCCTCTCTGAGGGTGCTGCCTGCTTCTTCCAGGTGCAGTCTACACCTGCGCACACCTGTGCACGCCTCTTCCTCCCTGCTCTGGGGCTTGATGGAGATTGCTGTCCAGGATGCCGACAAGAGTCCCTTCTGTATTTGCACCTGCTGGAGCCAGAGTGTCGGGGACATCATGTTGGG
>NW_007829432.1:0-783 GCF_000696425.1 Galeopterus variegatus
AAGAATATCAGTGTTGCTGGCCCACAAGGAGCAAGAAAAAGAATGATAGAACATGAGAAGAGGAAATAGCAAAGCTTACACCGTGGAGCCTTGGTGGGCCAAAGTAAGGACTCCAGATTCTTTTGTTTTTAAGTGAGATGGCAATCCATTGAAGAGTTTTGAGCAGAAGAATGACCAGATCTGATTTTTCTTTTAAAATGCAATGCTAGTTTGGCCACACGCAGGTCAGCTGGGCCCTCTTTTCGGTCCAGAGATCTCTGAAGTCAACCCATTTCTCAGTCCCCTTCCAAGATTCAAATCTTCTTCCTGCCTTTTCCAACTGTTTACCCTGTTTTTCTCATGTGTTGACTCACACTTCCTGTCCCCCAAACCTGTCAGCTCCCAGATGTACTTCCACAACCGTTCTGTCTCCCATCTGTCAATTTTGAGCCCCAGAGACACAGCAAAAGTTTCAAAAGGCACATTTGCATCTAACCCGCATCAGCAGAGCAAAAGGGGGAGAGCTGTAATACACATATTATTGAACATAGGAAGCTGTAAAGCAAAATGAGAGGGGAAAATGATCCAAACACAACTAACTATAGATTCCACTGTGAGCCATGCTCCTGAGGTGCAGACAATTACGGCAGGTGTTAAGTTTTGCTTAACACAACAACATACAGACTCTTTGCTATCATTTTTATGTCGTACAGCGAGGGGACCATTAGGGAAAGTGCCCTGCTCAACCCTGTGCAGATGTGGGTGCTGAGAAACAGGAGATGAAGTAGCTCACCCCAGGTCCCA
>NW_007829433.1:0-783 GCF_000696425.1 Galeopterus variegatus
CTGAGAAGATAACACTGGAGACCAGAATTAAATTACTGGGTTAATTTTGTAATGATTTGGGGAAAAATATGCCTCTAGCAAATGCAGTCTGCCTGAGATGGGAACATTTGTGGTATGTTTAAGGAACAGAAAAACAATAGTTTAATTATATAGCAAAATCTATATATTACAGGATAAAATAGTGTAAACTGTATTCTGTAGCATGACATAAAGGTGTATTGAATTAATCAGAGGGGATGAGCTGAATAATTCCCATGATTAGTCTTTGCTTCATTTCTCTTGTCTTGTTAAACACCAAGTTCTGGATATTTTATCTTCACTTCTTGTACCTACCCTTCATTTCAATTCCAACATTAGGTCTTAGACCCATGTGCACAGTTGCAAAGACCATTGGCCTTGAGCCATCCTTTGCCAAAAAGTAAAGCTGATAACATAATTGCATGTATATAGTACACATGTATAATTTAAGTACAGTATATATTAAATGTTACATATTTAAATATATATTAATATTATAATTGTATATATACAATATATGTATATATAGTTATGTATATATATGTATATATATATAGATAGATGCTTTCATATCAGCTTCAGAAAAAAATAAATTCAAACTACTAAGTATGAAAGGACTTCTGTGACTTGGTCCTACTGATTTTATCAGCCTCCTATATTTCCAGACTTCCCTCCTTACCTCATAAGTCTATGGCCACACCAATCTACTTGCTATTTTCCAGAATGTTATGTTCCCCCATATTTTCACCTATGCCCTCTACCCTT
>NW_007829434.1:0-783 GCF_000696425.1 Galeopterus variegatus
ATTGAGATGCTGTTAATTACTCTAATGAATTAACTAGAACCATCCATCATTTCATCAACACATGATACCTATTTTCCCCCAAATGAGAAAGGAAAATCTGAGACTAGTGTAAAGGAACATACCAAATACTCATACTTATAATACTAAAAACTAATGGGTATAAATGTTTCCATCTGAGCTGACATCATCATTCCATTAGACCGTGGTCAGGGACTTCGTCAAGTAACTAGGTGAGGATTTTGATAATTTTTTTTTCTTTCCAAAGTACAAGACTTAATGAAAAATGACTGTATCTAAGACTTAACAGGGAAAAAGATGAGTAAACAAACAACAAGAATCTATTTTTGCAATACCTGTTTTGCAGTATTGTTGTTATTCTGCTGTCTATGTTCTATAGGCGTACGAGGAAGTCTTTTACATTCTTTTAAACTACATTCTATTTCTAACCACGACCTTATCAGACTGTGCTTGTATTAACTGAAGTGAAACACTGATAGAATAATACCTTGTTCTCACTGATTCCACAGAATTCAGAAACAAATGCTTTTTCTATATGACTTTACTTTTCATAGAAATGTGGTTATTTGCATGCATTCAGTAAAAATATGACCTTTTTTTTACCAAGATTATTTGACAAATAATTTGCACAACAAAGGTCATACCTTGAGGAGCATATTTCAAAATAAACTTCATTTGAAAAGCTGATCACTTATAGTAATAAAACAAGTTGAGTATTCCTTATTCAGAATGCTTGGGACCAGAAGTATTTTGAATTTCAGATTT
>NW_007829435.1:0-783 GCF_000696425.1 Galeopterus variegatus
TTTGCAAAGGACAGAAACTCCACTCAAATAGGCTTAAGCAAAAAATAAATCAATTGGCTTAGGGAACTCGGAGGAGGAGGAGGAGGGTTGCTTCGGGGGGCTTGGACAGCTGCCGGATTCTCTCCCCAGCCCTCAGTGAATGTGTTGCCCTGTGCTCGCAGACGCTGCTGTGGCTGCCAGCTGCTCTCAAGATGTATCCACAGGGTTTGTTATCTTATTACCCCTCTCCTCCTAGTTTGTAAAAACTGAAGGAGAAGATCTCTGACTGGCTCATCTTGAGTCCTGGGCTATCCCCGGGACCACTCGCTGTTTATAGGTGATATACTGCTGAGATCAGTCCACTCGTGGCTGAGTGATCCCGCCCTCGTGGCTTGAGTGGCAGGATCCTTCCTCATCAGGACTCCTGAAGGAGGAACAGCAGGGGAAGGAAACCACAGGTGTCCATTACACTTGGCCTCTGTTTCCTCCCCATCCCTCCCACCCAGGACACGGGCAATAACAACAGTTAGTAGTTGGGAATCTTTCTTGGCACAATTATCTGCATTTGCAAGTTCCCTGGCACAGCTTCTACTCCAGGGCCCCTGCTTCAGGCCCTTAGAAGAAGCATCTCTTCCTCCCCAATGGGCTCAGGGGGCTGTTCCTGGGGAACACCCAAGACTAGATGGAGCCCTGTTTAGAAAATTCAGCTTGAGGCCAACCTCGGCCTCTGAGCCATCCTGTTGCTATAGGTGCTCTCCCTGGATCACAGGTGTGGGCATTTGAGTTTCTGCCCACTCAAGACCC
>NW_007829436.1:0-783 GCF_000696425.1 Galeopterus variegatus
GATTTGGATGTTTGTGCACTTGAGGTTGCCCAATAGCTCTCAAAAATTTTCTCTATTTTTATGGGGCCAGCCCGGTGGTGCACTGCTACAGTGCACCACTTGGGAGTGCGGCGGCGCTCCCGCTGAGGGTTCGGATCCCACATACAGACCGGCCGCTCACTGGCTGAGCAGGTGCTGGCGCAACACCGAGGGTTGCAATCCCGTTGCCGGTCCCGGTCTGGTACGGGCGCAACACTGAGGGTTGCGATCCGTTGCCGGTCACGAAAAAAGACAAAAAGGAAAAAAAAATTTTTTTCTCTATTTTTAAACTTCTTTTTTCTTTCTTTCTTTTTGTTGTCTGCTTGTGTTATTTCAAAAACACAGTTTGAGATCAGAAATTCTTCTGCTTGCTCTAGCCTGCTGCTTAAGCTCTTGAATATAGTTTTTATTTTGTTGAATGAGTCTTTCAGTTCCAAGAATTCTGGTATATCCCCTTTTATGGCATCTATCTTTTTGTAGATTTCCTCTTTCATGTCTTGGATTGTTTTTCTCATTTCATTGTGTCATCTATATGACTCTTCTTATATCTCACTGAGTTTCTTTAAGATTGATGCTCAGAATTCTTTTTCAGACATTTCTAGTGTTTCTTTCAGTTCGGGGTCTGCTATTTGATAGTTATTTTATTATTTTGAGGGTGTCATATTTCTTTTTTTTTTCATATTTCTAGTATCCCTATGTTGACATCTGGTCAACTGGTGGAGCAGTTGCTTCTTCAGTTACTTGAATGGCTTTTGAGGAGAGAGA
>NW_007829437.1:0-783 GCF_000696425.1 Galeopterus variegatus
TATGAAAAGGCAGTTCAGAGCTCAGAGTTAGGAAGAGGCCCATCTCAAGTTTAATCAAGCTAAGGGAAAGGTTAAGAACATCTGGTTGATAAGCATATTGGAATGTCTAAATTCCCTAGACATATATTTAGTAGAGGAATATGCCTGTTATCAAATCTGCCTAACAGAACTCAAGACATCAGTTAGGAGATAAGCAACACAAAAAATCAATTTATATTAATGAATCAGTAGCAGCCTAACATTTCATGTGTTTGCATATTTTTTAAAAAGTTTATGTAGGTGACATCCTAATGGATGTGACAAAATCAAAAAACAAATTTAGGAGAAAAGGGGTGACATCCATGAACTTAAATGCTTGGGAACTCTTAAGTCATTTTAGCTATACAGTTGCTTTTGTGGTTTTGTGGCAGATCTACTGCCTGCCAATATTTCATAGCTTTAGACTTAGACTTTAAATGAATAGAAGAACCACTGCATTGCGTTAATAGGGAAAACTTCAGCATTAAAAATAACATGGTTTGTACTTTTGAAATTCCTCAAAAAAGAACTTCTCTAAAAGGCTATAAAATTTTAAAGGGAAAGATATCTTAGCCAAAATAAAATGATCAATTGTGGGCTAATGTGCTCATCCTTCCTTAAACCTCTTTTTCTTTGTGAACTATTGTATCACTCTTACTCAATTAGATCATATCTTGGCCAGGAATGTATATACACATATATATTAAAAACTTAACAAATTAAAAAAATATATATTACTTTAATCAATCTATGGGAGGCCTAAAA
>NW_007829438.1:0-783 GCF_000696425.1 Galeopterus variegatus
AAGTAGACTCGATTGAGCTTCCTCACAGCCTGGCAGTCTCAGGGAAGTGAGCCTGCTGAAACAGCAGTTCAGGGCTCCAACACAATAGTTCCACTTACCAAGGCCTCACCTCAGAAGTCACACAGTATTATTTTCACATGTCACATACCTTCTCAGACTCAAGGGTATGGTAGACCCCACCTCTCAGAAGGGGAGTAGAAAGGTCCTAGATAATTTTGGAAAGAATAGAGATATTGTTGTAGTCATTTTGGGAAAATGCAATTTGCCATTCATAGGAATATTTCATTACTGCTGTAGATTGGATACCACCCCCCACCCCAAGCTCCCTGAGGCTTAATCCCCCCTGTAACTCTTGAGGGCAGGAAATCCTATTATGGTAAATGAAAGATGCGGTCATGAAGAGGTGATTAGATTGTAGGACCATGCTTTAGTGAATGGCTTAATAATGGTGGTCGGGGCATCGTTCTGAGGGCTTTAAAGGAGAGCACATGAGAAGTTTTTCTTTCTCTACTCTGCCATTTTCTGTCATGGGAGACCCCTGGGTAACTGTCACCATCACCAGGACCCTCACCAGATGTGTTCCCTGGACTTTGGGCTTCCCAGCCGCTGAAACTGTAAGCAGTAAATTTCATTTTCTTATAAATTACCCAGTTGCAGGTATTTTGTTATAAGCAGCAGAAACAGACTAATACAATCGCATTTCATGTAGCATTGTTTGCAATATCCTCCACAGAGTGGCTATAAAAATTCACAAATTGTTCATGCTTTAAAAGGAAAGTCATG
>NW_007829439.1:0-783 GCF_000696425.1 Galeopterus variegatus
TTAATTCCCACTGAATTCTCACTATAATTGAAAAATAAAAATAAAATAGTGAGTAGATGTTAACATGTTGGCTGTCATTATGCAGATTTCTAACTAAAAATTACTATTTTGATTCCAAATTACTGACCAGAGTTTTTCACTTTTTTTTTACTTAGAAGAATCTAAATGTGTAATGAACAATTTTTATTTATGTGTTTAATCAACATTTATGGGGCTTCCCATATGCCAGGTATCATGCTAGGCACTGCTACCCAGTAGCAAATAACAGACATTGCCTCCGCCCTCCCAAGGCTTTCCATCTTGTGAACTAAATGCAGAGTGTAAACCTGATTGGCAGAAGCTAAAATAATTGTAAGCTTTCCTCCAGGTATCCAGAGTCCCAGCTGCTAAACCACATTTAAGTTAGGGAAAGAAAAGAAAAGGAATGATCCCCATATGTGTCTCATATGAGGATTCATAACCTCGCTCAAAAAATGTTTGGAATCAAATGTATACATTAGTTTATATCCCATAGTTATAACAGTAATAATAAATAACGTTTGTATTGTTAATAACATTTTATATATGAGGAAACCGAGGTTCAAAGATACTTTAGTGACTCACTCAGACCATGTTAGACCCCTAAATAAAAGAGCTGGGAATTAAATAGTCTTCTCATGACATATCCTCTGTTCTTCTATGAAATTAATCTCATTCTAAATGGCAGAAGGAAAGGGGCCCAGCATAGTCAGTCCTTTCTGACATGAGTAAAATAAAAATCTGCAAATCCTAACTTTACATGTT
>NW_007829440.1:0-783 GCF_000696425.1 Galeopterus variegatus
GAGTTCTGCGCATGTGGAAACACCGAAAGTTTCATTTTCACTGAAACCGTGGGGAGGGGAGGAGAGGGGAAGAAGTTTTGTCCTTGGGCTTATCTAAAGTGGCACTGGTTATGTTGCAGATCTATTATTCCTGCCTTTTAAGTATAGGAAAAAGGGAAAAGGGCAGAGGTCTCATTCTTCTGGAGCTACTTCCTGATGGAGATGGGCGAAGATATGGAAAAAATAAAAGATTTATGTTGGCGGGTAAAGCAATTAGGTGGCGGGTAAAGCAACTGGTTTCGTGTGGGCGGACTGTATTCCTCTAGGGAAGGGTCACTGATTCTGAGGGGCTGATATCCTCCTCACAGGAACAATTTGGTGACCTTTTGTTCATGAAAGCCTGCATACGTTCCTGCAGGAAATTTGAGAAACACCAAAAGAGACAGGGAGCAAAACGCAGGATAAGGCACAGTTAGGGGTCCTAGTCGGGGTATAAGCTGGGGTATCCAAGGGTTCATTGAAATGGCTTAAGTTGTTTTGGATCACCCTGGACTCGTTTACATAATGACAGCAATCCTTCCCCAAAAAGAGGCAGGTGCCTTCCCTCTTGGCTGTAAGGAAGTCAAGGGCCCGACAGTTCTGTAAAGCGACTGTCGCAACTGGAGGGAGGAGATGCCATCTATGCTTAGTTCTTCTGAGAGCTTTTGATAGGATCGAGAGGCAGTAGCAGGGCCCGCTATGCAAGCCCCAGTTGCAGGAAGGACCCCCGCCCCAATTAAAAGGTACAATTAGTGCCCTACGGGA
>NW_007829441.1:0-783 GCF_000696425.1 Galeopterus variegatus
AGGATAATGTTTGACTAAATGTCTGGGCATCCCTAGCCTAGTCAAGTTGATACATAAAATTTACCATCACATTCTCCCACTGACTTTTTGGTCTTTAATTACCTCCCCAGGACAGGAATGGAATTTGGGAATAATGATACTTAGATTTCAGTCTGAGACACTGAGCTAGTTCAAGTACATATATGGTCAGCTGAGTTCTTCAATGAGAAGCAGTTTGGAGGATTAATTAAAGTAAAGCCCTCTGCTGATACAACATGCCCTGGAGCCAACATGACCATGGTGTCACATTCCTGCTTCCCCCTAACCATAGTGAGCCCCTATTTCTAGCAATAAAATAAACAGAAATCCAACCCATAAGATGTAATGGGGTAAAGGCTAAACTGAAGTAGAAGAGAGTCTCCAAAGCACAATGACCTAATAAGATAGATGTTTACTTGTTTTTCTAGTGCAATCATCTAGGGACTCAGGTTCTTTCCATTTATTGCTCTTCCATCTTCTAGTGTAGCAAACTTTTTCTGAAAGGGCCAGATAGTAAATGGTTTAGACTTGCAGGGCAACATGGTCTCTGTTAAAACTATGCAATACTGCCATTGTAGTGCAAATGCAGCTATAAACACTTCATAAAAAAATGGGGATAGCTGTGTTCCAATAAAACTTTATTTACAAAACAAGTTGTTGGTCTGCAAGCAATGGTTTGTTGACCTCTTGTATTAGTCCATTTTTGTTGCTTATAATAAAATACCTATAACTGAGTGATTTATAAAGAAAACAAAATGTATTGCT
>NW_007829442.1:0-783 GCF_000696425.1 Galeopterus variegatus
GAATATAACATGCAAGCCTTTATGAATACATCAAATACCAAGATCTAACAGCAAGTCTATAATTTTAAAGTAATGATGAATATAATGATGTTTTAGGCTATCTATAACAATTATAAAGTGTTATGAAAATATCTGTGAATTTTATTGGTGATAAAGTCATAGAATATTGCTAACACTACTGTAGTTTGTTGTCTTCATTTATAATTGAAGAAACTGCTAAATTTCAGCAGGAGGTTAATGAATATAAGACTTTTTTTCCCCCTATCTAAATTTACAAACCTGCTGAATTCAATCCTTGGCCCTTTGGGGGTCTGAGGATTCCAGGTGAAGAACTCCTGATCCATAATAAGATCAAAGTACTCACATCAAGAACATGAAAGATAAAATACTAGTAGAAATCAGCTTAATAGTAGTAAGAGGAATTGTTTAATATGTTCTGTTTATTCACAGATTTCTACTACCAAAGATATACAAAATTTAGTACGGAGTAAAAGCTATGTCTTGAAAGCTGACCAGTATATAAAATGACACCAATTAAGATGTAAATATTTTCTCAATGAAAAGTTCAAGATTTTTCCATTCCAAATTCAAATACCATGATAGGATATTATAAAGAAACAGCAATGCTAATCAAATAGAGACATCTAAGCTTATGACAGAAAGAAGAAATCAATAGATTTTTCAATGCATAGTTCTTGAGAACAGTCCCTTGGGTGTTATTAAATCTTTATGAATCAAGGTATATAATAATGTAGTATGAGAGATCTTTAGCTAGATACCATA
>NW_007829443.1:0-783 GCF_000696425.1 Galeopterus variegatus
TACCATAAAATTTTATCTGCAAATTTGAAAAAAAATTAAAGTATGTAAATTTTAGAGAAAAAAATTGATAATGTTAAATCACAATACTAATTAAACTTGAATAAGACTTTACTTAAAACGAAGCTTAGAATGTATTAAAAAAAGAAAATAAAAAGTTCTAGTTCCAGATGTTCTAATACATAGAAAAAATAAAATGTTTTATAAATGTTTATATAAATATAGCATAAAATTTACAGCTATATCAGGCAATATTACTGTCACCAAAAAAAGATACATTTCATTTCTGTAAATATGATGCATATATATTTAATAAGATATTAAATATGTCAAATAGAGTCATAAAGTAGAAAATAGTATGTTATAATCATGGTGGTTTAATTAAAGGAAGACAAGGGTGCTTCAGCCTTAGGAAAACTATCAAAGTAATTCAATTTAACAACTCAAAGAAGGAAGCTCATTTGAATATTTTAATAGATACTTAAATGCATTTGATAATGTTTAATAAGCTATCTTTATTAAATTCTTGAAAAATCAGGGAAAAAGAATTATGATGTTATTGATGAAATACATCCCTCAGATATCAATACTTATGATGAGGCGTTAGATGTGCTATTACTCTTAGAAAAGAATACTGAAGTCTTTAATCGCTGCTATTTTAATATTGTTCTGCAGTAAATAAGACAATAAGAAAGGCAGTATAGATGTTGAATAGGCAAATCAACATCCACAAGTGGAAATTCAAGAGAATCTGCTTAAAAATTACCACTAAGGTACAGTGAATAC
>NW_007829444.1:0-783 GCF_000696425.1 Galeopterus variegatus
TTCTGGAGTAATATTGAAACTTGGTTTTATAGCATCATCATTGTTATTGTTATTATACATGAGATTATCCTGATAAATCTGGAAATAATGGAAAACTATTTTTTTCTGAAACTTAAAGACAACATTAAATATAATAATGCAAGGGTCTGAAATATATTAAAGAACAACTCTGAGGCCTAAGAGACTTGGTAATTGGAATTACTATAAATACACATTTAAGGAAGTCTAGTCTAGACAGACATTGAAAGAGGAAAGACGATTCACAGAGGCAGGGGCGGTGGTGCCCAGTGCACTCTGCCCTGTGAAAAGGAGTCTTAGCCAAATGACTACAAGGCATTTAGTGATGATGCAAGCATGCAGAAGGCTGTAAATAGTGGACCTTTATCCCTAAGCAGGAACGTTTCTTTTGTAAGTTGAAATTATTAGCTTGATGCCATTATGTATTAACTTATCTAATTTCCCTTATTTAATTCTATGACCACTTAGCAATCTTCTGATTATATTTTGGGTCAGTTTACTGAAAGAAAACTACTTCACTGTAAGAATGAAAACATTCTGATTCTTAGAAAAGATATATATTTCATGAAGAAATTGATATTTGGGATTTATGCAATGGTTTCTTAAACTTAGTTAACATCTCCACTGATCGTGAGCATACCTTAGACTATGGACCACAGTATATTCATTACCAGTAGAAAAGTCTCTCAAAAGACAGCTTACCAGTGTTTTCTCCTGAACACTCCATAGGCTAAGAGGACCAGTTTTTCTTTCCTTTTTTTTTTT
>NW_007829445.1:0-783 GCF_000696425.1 Galeopterus variegatus
TTTCATTTTCTTTATAAATCACCCAGTTCAGTGTACTTTGTTATAAGCAACAAAAACGGACAAATACAATTGCATATCCCTCTATTTAAAGAGCTGTATAATAGAATTTATTATTTTTCTACTTTACTATAAGTCAGGAAACAGAAGCCCAGAGAAGTACAGTGATTAATGTAAGAAAACATAGCTAATAATCACAGAACTGGATTAAAATCTAAATATTCTAATCCTTGACTCGGTGTTTCTTTGAGTGTACCAATACTGACCAAATTAAAATTTGTACAAACAAATGTGTCTGTGTTTTCAAATGGTATAAAACATATTTCAAGATACACAAGATTAAAGAAAAGGAGTAAATAAAAGGGCATATTGTGACTCTCAGACCAGAACTGCATATGCCTCCTATTTATGGTTGCCAAATATAATACAGGACGCCCAGCTGCATTTGAGTTTCAGATAAACTTTTTTTTTTATATCTACATCCCAAATATTTCATGGGACTTACTTGCGTAAAAATTGTTCACTGTTTATACGAAATTAAAATGTGACTGGGCATCCTGTATTTTAATTCACTAAATCTATCAGCCCTACCCAGAGGTTTATTTCCACATAGTTTTATTTCTTGCTCATGTTACATCTCTCAGGGGTGAGCTGAAGTCTTGCTCCATGGGACAAGATAAGGAAGTAGCCTCCACCCAGGACATTCTGAATATTGTGGCAGAGGCGAGAGAGATCATGGTGGAACTATGGCATGACTCTTATTACTACTGCTTTTGAGCAGCATAT
>NW_007829446.1:0-783 GCF_000696425.1 Galeopterus variegatus
AGGCAATTCTAATAAGGATGAGTTTGTTTCTCTCTCATCTCACAGTACTTGACACTCGATTTTTTTTTTTTTCTGACTTTATAGGTCCATCTTTTCTAAGTGGCAAAAATATGGTCTTCATAGAGCTGTTTGAAAATTGCATTGGATTTTTTTTTGGTTTTTTGTAATCAGATAAATACAAATAAATGAATGCACATACACATATATTTATAGATACACTAATACCTCTATTATTATATTTTTAATTGTCATATCTCCTAAACCAAAATTTTCTGCTGACCTTAGTTTATATTGAAGTGATTCAAAACACACACACATACGTGCTATCTCTCAGTATTTTAGAGTGGTTGGAAGAAAAAAAGATAAATAATACATAATCCAAAAAAGTACTTAAAATTATTGAAATACAGAAACAAAGTTTTCTCTTAAATGAAGGTTATCAAATACTATCTATGTGAGAGTAAAAAGAAAATTCACATTTTTTTCTGCTTCTACTCCCAAGGGTAACTTATTAATGAGTCTGATCTAGGATTTTCTGTACTCAGCTGATTCTCTGTATCTGTATCTTTTATCATTTCCAACAAACAAACAAAATTCCATGATGAAATTCAATTCTATCCCTTCTTCTTTTATACTTGCCCATAACTTTATAATGTATGCATGAAATAAAATTTAGTCTCATTCAATAAATTTGCTGCTAAAGGGAAACGTGATATAAGTAGCTAGGTTGGGTTTGAGTTTTCTTTTAATGGCATAGGTATTTGCACTGAAACAAATGTCAAA
>NW_007829447.1:0-783 GCF_000696425.1 Galeopterus variegatus
GAGGGGTCAGAGACCACAGCAATCAGGACCCTGCAGCAGAGAGTGAGAAACAGTCACAGGAAAAGCAGGGCTGGTGGAGAACGGGAAGGAGACCCTCTCTGCATGCCCCAGGCCTCCTCGTTGCCCCACCTGGAACCTTACCAAAGTCATCCTCTGCAGGCTGGTTTGCACAGGTTTCTGTCCTTGCCTTCAAAATGGCCTAAAGAAAAGATTTTATATTTAAATATATATATATGAATGACCAAAATGATGATAGTCATTTATCTCTGTGCTGTAAAACAGTGGTGATTTTAATTCTCTTCTCTTTCTCGTATCCCCCATACTTCACGGAATATCAATATATTGCATTTATAATCAGAATCAACAAATATTATTTGTTTAGAAGATGAGGCATGGTGAGCCATTTTTCACCCACATTGCTAAAATTAGTTATGTAGTCATGCAACTGGAGCCACAAAAAAATCCATATAATGTGGCTGTGGGTCATGCCTGGATGGTCCCTGGGTGGGTGACGGGAGGTACAGTCCGAGCAGCATTTACCCAGGTGGTCTGATGTGGGGCAACCAAAGATCTGGAATTGTGGTCAAGAGTGGCCAAGCCCAGAGCTGAGGTGACACAAGTGAGGCAAGAGCACACGGGGAGGGCTGGTGGCTGTAGGCAGGACTGGAGGGGACACAGGTATGGAGGCAGCCAAGCCAGGGCAAAGCCCCAGAGAGACCCCGTGGATTGCCCATCACAGAGGGCATTTCCCTGGGCTGGGGCAGGGACAACAGTGCTGCACCC
>NW_007829448.1:0-783 GCF_000696425.1 Galeopterus variegatus
AAAAAAAAATCTTGAAGGCTATCAAAGAAAAAAGACATATAACATACAGAGCAACAATATTGAGAATTACAGAAGACTTCTTGTCAGGAACAATGCAGAGTAGAATATGACAGAGACATTTTCACCATATTTTGCTTATTTCAGTTATTTACAGTTGTTATTACTGTTCCCCAGATTGTCTCCCAAATATCCATAAATTCCTTTATTGAACATTGAAAATTAAATTTACGCTTTTTCTCTCTTGGCCCTTTCAAATAAAATGCATATGCCACTTCAACTCATAAGATTCGCATCACCTAAATAAATGACTATTTTAGTCCGCCTTACATTCTCCATGGGCACTAATACAATGCTTTTCACATGCTAGGCAGTAGTAAATGTGTTTAGAGTTTAATTGAAATTGTTCTTGTGTTATCTTGTTTGACTTGTATTTCATCTCGCACTTTTTCCTTCTTTATTTAATTTTTTCCTAGCATCTCATCATATTCCCTATGGGTTCATTTTCACTTCCGAACTGAAGTCATCTAGGAAGTTCTTCGATGAATTTTTTTTTATTATTAGAAAATATTATACAACTTTTTTTAAATTAGTCAAAACTTTTACTTTGGTTGACAGCTTTACTAGGAAAAAAATAGGTCCAGCATTTCAAAACATTTTATTCAATTATGGTATTTTGCCTGAAGAGTTTGCAATTAAGTTATACTAGAGAAAAAAGAAAGAAAAAAGAGACTAGCCTTTTCAGGAAATCATATTTAAAACTTCTGCATTTTGGCCTAGTCTTGA
>NW_007829449.1:0-783 GCF_000696425.1 Galeopterus variegatus
CGGGAGCGCCGCCGCGCTCCCAAGCGGCGCACTCTCCAGTGCGCCACCAGGCCGGCCCATACAACACTCTTTCTAGTGGAGAAAAATAATATCACCCAAAGCTGTAAAGTGTCTTAGGAAAAGGCCCTGGTTTTTTGTTTGTTTGTTTGTTTGGTTTTCTTTAATATTACCAGGCAGACCAAGAACATGCCCCCAAACTGTGAGACAAAACAGAGCTCGAAAAGAAATGATAAAGGGATCTCTTCAGTCTGAAGAGGGATGATATAAAAGGAAAACTTAGAACTTGAAGGATGAAGGAAGAATAAAATAAATGATAAATATATGAGTAAATAGGCTAATTTTTCACCTTAAGTTTAAGAGAGATATGACTGTTGAAAGCAAAAATTATAATATTTTCTGGTGTGGTTTTCAATGAATGCAAATACAATACATGTGACAACTATAACTCAAAGGGGGAAGTAAAATTACCTATACGGTTGTAAGGTTTCTACATTTTGAGAGGAGTGATAGAATATCACACGCACACTATATATACACACACACACACATATATACACACACATTTATATCACTGTGTATACACACACACACACACACACACACACACACACACACACACCCTTCAAGGTGATATACCAGAGATTTTATATATATATATGTGTGTGTGTGTGTATATAAAAGAAATTATTATTATTATTATATAATATATATATAAAGAAATAGAAACCATTAAAAAAACCAGAGCAGAAGAATATAATGACAGTAATGAAAAACCCAATAGAG
>NW_007829450.1:0-783 GCF_000696425.1 Galeopterus variegatus
AAAAAATGACAAATATACCTCTGCATCTGTAAAATTAGTAACTGATAATTGAATATATAAGTGAGAAATTATGTCAACAGTGTGTGTAAAAACATGGTAAATTTATGATTACTCCATACAATTTTTGCTATAAAATATTAATATTGTCATTTATATAGTAATATATTGCATGGAATTTTATAGAATGTTTATTTTTATTCACCATAAAAACTCATTGCAGTAGGTTGAGATAGATATCATGATATTTTACTTTCACGGTTCCTGTAACCAATTGTATCTGATTCATAGACATTGTGGGATGATAGAAAAAATTAGATCATTTAGGCCCCAAATATTTTTTTATCACCATAATATTCTGATTATTATAACTCATTTTAACTCATTTAACTTAATTTTATTTTAGTATATTTACTAAAAATGGATTTTTCTCCCTTATTACCATAGTCAGTTTAAATCGAAGGCAAAAGTTTATTACATGACAGAGAACCAATATTATCTATTTGTCCTTACAATGTTAAAAATTCTAGATATTGTGAAAAACAAGGTTGTTTGATTTTTTAAAAAAATATTTGCTTGGATATTTCACATGGACACAATGATTGAGAGCTTATTATGTAGGTTGATGCATAATTTAGGGTTTTGTGTTAGGCTATAAGTTGGAAAATCTGAAAAATATTGAGTCAAACTATTAATGTATTCTTTTTTTCTTTTGTCTTTGTAATAAGAAATATGGAAAAGAGCAGTCTGGGATTGGTGAAGTAACTCCATAATGCTGTCCAGGAT
>NW_007829451.1:0-783 GCF_000696425.1 Galeopterus variegatus
CATTTTTGGCTGGTATTAGAGAAGAAAATGAAATATAATATGAAGTCTAGGCATTTAAAAACCTATTTTTTAACTACTTTACTGTTATATTTTACATATAGTACAATTAATATTTCATGTGGACAATCCAATAATTTTTAAATTTAAATTTAAGGAAAAAACTTTACTGTGATTAAACCATCATCATAAACCAGTTTTAGTCCATTTTCATTTCATCATGCCCATTTGTAGTTAAAACTTGCTCCCATCAAACCTAGGTAACCACTAATTTATTTTGTCTCATTTTTGTTTTTGGTGGACATTTAATATACTATAATGGAATTCATAGAATAGTTGTTGTTGTGTCTAGCTTTTTTCTCTTAGTATAATTTATTGTGAAGTTCATTTATGAGGTATCATATGCCAATAGTTCTTTTTATTTTGAATTGTACTCTATGTTATGGATATACAATATATTGTTTTTGAATTGTACTGTATGTTATGGATATACAATATATTGCCTAAGTGTAAACTACTTGATATACATTTATTTGTGTACAGTTTTTGTCTAATAAGAATAACACTGTTGTAAACATTTTCATTCAAGCCTTTTTGTAGACATATGTTTTCATTTGTCTTTGATAGATACTTAGAAATGGTGTTACTGGATCACAAGGCAGTTTTACTTTTAACCTTTGGAGAAAATGTCAAACCATTTTCCATTTCTGTTAGCGATGGATAAAGGTTTTGTGTTTCTCCACATCTTTGATGATATGTGTTATTGTTTATCTTTTGGATTATACC
>NW_007829452.1:0-783 GCF_000696425.1 Galeopterus variegatus
TTATCTTTTTAGTTGTATTTTAGTCTGGTTTTGGTATCAAGGTTATGCTGGCCTCATAGAATGAGTTTTGGAGAATGGCCTCTGTTTCAGATTTTATGAATAGTTTTAAGAGAATTGGTATGGTTGCCTCTTTAAAGGTTTGGTAGAATTCAGCAATAAAGCTATCTGGTTGTGGGCTTTTTGGTTGAGAGACTACTGATTACTACTTCAATCTCATTACTTGGTATTGGTCTATTCAAGTTTTCTATTTCATCTTGGTTTAGGCTCAGTATTGGTCTGTTCAGGTTTTCCATTTCATTGTGGTTCAGTTTTCATAGTTTGCATGTGTCTAGAAAATTTGTCCATTTCCTCCAGGTTTTTTGGCATACAGTTGCTTATAATAGTCTCTAATAACTCTTTGTATTCCTGTTCTATCAGTTGCAATGTCTCCTTTTCAGTTCTGATTTTTGTTATTTTGGTGTTCTCTCCTCTCTCTCTCTCTCTCTCTCTCTCTCTCTCTCTCTCGTTAACCTGCCTAATGGTTTGTCTATTTTGTTTATCTTCTCAAAAAATCAACTTTTTTTTTGCTTCATTTCTCTTTTAAATATCTTTCTTTGGGGGTCTCTACATCATTTAGTTCTGCTGTGACCTTAATTATTTCTTTCCATCTACTAACTTTGGATTCAATTGTTCCTGTTTTCCTAGTTTTTTTGAGCTGTAGTGTTAGATTGTTTATTTGAAACCTTTCTAAATTTTAGATGTAAGTATTAATTACAATAAACTTCCCTCTTTGTATTGCTTTTG
>NW_007829453.1:0-783 GCF_000696425.1 Galeopterus variegatus
GTGGATGTCTTTGGGCAGGTGAAGAGCTATAATTCAGCCTATCATAAGATCCTATGCCTCTACCCTGAGTGATAATTAGCAGGTCTAAATAGGTCAAGAGGAGGAGCAGATATGATTGCATCATTGACACGACTGAAGTTGGGATGGGGTAGGTAGCAATCTGTGGGGCTCCGCAGGGAGCAAATTATCAGGAATTTTCAGGACCATGAACTAATGGCAACAGCACCCATCAGGAGAGGACACATGAAAACAAGCAGACAACCAAATAATAATCTGTGAACATCTTCACGGAAATTCATGAACGTGTGGGTGGAAGCATGCCAGATTTGTGCAAAGACAAAAGGAGAGAAGAACAGACATGGTTTTGTGGGACCGTATTATAGTTAGATGAAAAATATTCCCCAAGCTGATCACAGGATTGGCACAGGGCATGAGAATGAACAGTGAGGGGACTTCAGCTTCCCACATTATGCGAGGAGGTCTCAGCTACAAACAGTGTCTGACAGTTCTTATTTTTCTCTCAGTTCAATCCCCCATTAGCTCAACAAACCATTTTGGGGAATGAGCTGACACTCTCAGGATGCAGTTCTGATCACTCTGGGTTAAATGTATCCTCCAAATTTCATGCATTGGAAACTTGACCCACATTGTAACAGTGTTGAGAGGGTGGGGAATAATCCAATGATGGTGTTTGAAAGGTGGGGCTTTTAAGGGGCGATTACATTGTGAGGACTGTGCCCTTGTGAATGGATTGATCCATTCATGGAGTAATGGGTGTGGTTC
>NW_007829454.1:0-783 GCF_000696425.1 Galeopterus variegatus
ACTCTGTGTGGTACAGTGTTTGAGGATGGAGCAGGAATACCCAGAGATGCCCTGCTGTACTTGGGGCCCTGCATGAGTGCAGGAGTACAAGGTTTTGATCAGCTGTCACTGGGGAATAGTACAAAACTCACTCACATCCCAGAACCTTTACTGATACACAGGGGCAGAATTGCTATGTCACATGCCGGGGGAGGGACAGGAAACCCTCCCTCTCCCCCAAACCCTAGTCCCATGCAAAGGTTGGCTGTTGCTAGTGGAGAGGCGATAGAAATCCTACCTCAGTCTTATAATTATACTAGGAAAGTGCCATCTGCTACTAGAAGAGAGCCAGAAAATAAAACCTAAGTATCTTATTTCTTATTTGTTACAAGGGAAATTACTGATTCCATATTGGATAACCGGCAGACTTCTGCCTGACCGTGATTTGGGGACTTGTTGCAGGACATATGACTTGGTAAACTTACTCAGCTGAGATTTCTGCTCAGGGTTCAAGCCAGAGTGTTAATGTTTCTCTTGAGAATTGCCTCTTGACATACTTTGTTAATTTTATATTTAAGATATACTTATTCTTGTGTGTACTGAGATTGCAAGGTATATATTTCTGATATCAATCCTTTATCATGTACATTGTAAATATATACCCAGATGTGTCAGTTTCTTTTTCATTTTCTGCAAGTCTTTGTTTCATATGTAAGTTTTACCTTTTAATACCGATAAATCTATCTTTTTTTTTTTTTTTTTGTCTTTTTCCGTGTCCGGCAATGGATCGCAACCCTCAGTGTC
>NW_007829455.1:0-783 GCF_000696425.1 Galeopterus variegatus
ATTCAGATGAGGTCATGAGGGTGGGGCCACTATGATGGCATTAGTGTCCTTATAAGAACAGGAAGAGGAGGAGGGGTCAAGATGGCAGAGTAGTCGGTTCCTGTTGTCGCTCTCTCCCACAGAGCAACCAATTTGCAGCTTTTGAGGAGCAGCGACAGAGGACCCAAAATCTGTGCTGGAATGGACCAGAGCCACCCACTGTGGGACCCAAGCTCAGGTTGCTCCCCATTTTGTAGAGAGACTTTAGAGCTTTGTGGCTCACACACCCCGAGCCTGCCAGCCAGAGAAGGCAAACAGGGCTGGGGCAGGACTTCTGGTGCAAGCCCTCCTGTCTCCGTGAGTGACCTGAGAGGCTCTGGGCTCCCAAGCCCCGAGCCAGATGAGCCAGTGAAGGCTGGTGGGATGGGAGTTTCAGCCCAAGCCATCCCATCTCCGTGAGCAATGTGAGAGGTTCCGGGTTCCCAAGCCCCGAGCCAGATGAGCTGGTGAATGCAGGCTGGGTGGCACTTCCAGTGCATGCCGTCTGTCTCTGTGAGCGGCCTGAGAGGCACAGACTCCAAAGGCCTGAGCCTGACCAGCTGGTGAAGGCAGGTGGGGCAGGACTTCCAGGCCAGGCTAGTTCTGCTGTCCAGGAGGAGCAATCCCTTCAGGATCCAAGCCAGACATCAGGGTGAAATGAGTGAACTGTGATACCCCTGGCCACATGACAAAACACCAAAGTTAAGAAACCAGAAATATGAAAAATCAAGAAAGTACATCACTACCAAAGGAAATTAATAACTT
>NW_007829456.1:0-783 GCF_000696425.1 Galeopterus variegatus
ATAGTAGGATGAGATAAGTTTGGGAGGGATAGAGCTGGGGCTATGAGAAGAGTGGCTTTTAATCACTGGAAGGGAGAATGAATGGGTTTTGTGGGATCTAAAGGAATGGCAGTATCCCCTTTGGCTGCCTCATAATGTGGTTTTGCTAGCACGCCAACATTGGGAATCCACATGCGGAGATATCCTGCAAGCCCCAGGAAAGAGAGAATTTCACTTGTTATGGTAGGAGTTGGTAGTTCAGAAATTAAACTTTTGTGATCCACCATTATTTCTTTGGTGTTGGGGGTGAGGTGGACTCCCAAACAGGTGACTGAAGGGGAAGAAATTTGGGCTTTGCCGGGAGATATTCTATATCCCCTGGAGGCCAGGAAATTAAGGAGAGCAACAGTGTGGCCCTGTGAATTCTCACAGGAGGGGCTACAAAGGAGGAGGTCATGCACATATTGTATTAAAATGCTAGAGGTTGGAGGAAGTTCAGATAAGTCTTGAGCTAAGGCCTGGCCAAAGAAGTGGGGGCTATCCCGAAATCCCTGAGGCTGTACTGTCCAGGTGAGTTGTTGGGAACAACGTGTATCAGGATCAGTCCAAGTGAAGGCAAACAGGTTTTGACAGGAAGGATATAAGGGGATAGAAAAAAGGCATCTTTGAGGTCAAGTACAGAGAAGAAGCGGGTTGTTGTTGGGACTGTGGATAGAAGAGTATAGGGATTAGAAACAATTGGGGTTATGGGTAAAATGGCTGCATTATGAACTAAATGGCATGAGCCATTAGGCTTTATAACCA
>NW_007829457.1:0-783 GCF_000696425.1 Galeopterus variegatus
TCTAACTTCATTATTTTGCTTGTGGATATCCACCTATTTTAGCTCTATTTTCTGAAAATACTACTCTTTCTCTTTGAACTGTCTTGGCACAAAATGTCTTGTCAAAAATTCCTGTTTCCTTTCGACATGTCTTTATTATTCTTTGAGTATTTCCTTACGTTTATTTGGTCAGTCTCCTGGTGTGTAGCCAGTTTTCCATCGCTGTCTTACCTCTCCGCCCCCACCCCTGTTGCAGAGGCCCTTCTCATCCTGTTAGGGTTTGGACCACTAGCCCTGACACTGTGTGGATGTCTCCCTGCTTGGACCCCAACACACTCATGTTGGGTCACCATAGCACATGCCCTGCCTTGTGGGGACACTTGACTTGCTTGGCCTCACATAATGGCTTTTGGGTAGAAGAAAAGAGAAGAGCAACATTATGTTTTTGAAGGTCCATCCTCGTTGCTTCAGACTGCTGTATAACTCTTCATGCCTCATCTTACTTGTCATGTCACCACCTCATCTTACTTGTCTGTTCTTCCAGGGAAAGATATCCAGGTGGCTCCAAGATCTCCACCTCCACCTCAGATAACACCATCCTTGTACAGGCTTTCCTAAGCATCTACGGGAAAATATCTTTAGGGTCTATACCCAGGAGTGCAATTTCTGGGTCATACAGTATAAAAAGGTCTAACTTGCCTAAACATTGGCAACTTGCTGTCCAGAATGACTGCTCAGCCCACACTCACCAACAGTGCATGTGGGCTTCTGAATCCACTCATCCCCTCCACCGTCAACCTGATA
>NW_007829458.1:0-783 GCF_000696425.1 Galeopterus variegatus
TTATAAAGCACTTGTAAATATTTTCACATTCAATTATAAGTCTGTAAGACACAAAGTATAGGCATCAATATCCCTATCTTATGGATGAAAAAAGATATGTTTGGAGACAGAAAGTAACTAGTCCAATGATAACACAGGGTGAGCCCAGACTTGGACACTGGCCTTCTGAGCAGCAGGCCGGTCCCTCCCCTGCAACTCCAGGCTGCTCCTCTACAGCTCTTATACTCAGCCCAAGCTGAGGAAACTTGTTTAAATGTCCCCACTGTGACACTGGTCATGAGCTCAGAAATTAAAAATGACAAAAGTTATCTCTACACAATGTCCTGGGGAGAGGCACTTAGCTTGAACAGTGACAGAAAATTGCATTCTTTGAGAATAAACAATGTTTCCCCTGGTCACCTCCATGCTTTACTTTTTAAAACTTGAGCAGGGGAGAAAAATGTACCTAAAAGCAATTAACTAAAAAGCACCTTCCTTGAAACCCACTGAGGTGTGGGGAGTCTGAGGCAAGGGCAGGAAAGCAATTTAAGCTCTTTACAAGGAAATTTTTATAATTACAGGGCAGAGGTCTAATAGGTGAAGGCTTTAGTCTAGGGAAATGCTGAAAGCTGGGGCTGTTGTGGTTTTACCTGTCTGCAGTTTTACGTGCAGAGGAGAAAAGAAGAAGCTCTTGGGCTATAACTAAATGATGGTTTTGACTGGGCATGTGTGTGTAATGAAGAGTTGATCTGAAAATAGGTCAATGGTCCTCAGTTCTATTAGCTTCAATGCCACCTTTTTTTT
>NW_007829459.1:0-783 GCF_000696425.1 Galeopterus variegatus
AGGAAATTTCTCTGAGGAAAGTTTTCTGGTACAGAATTGAAACTGACAATATCTTTTATATCAGAAAGGAAAACTTAACTGGTTTCTTTCCATTTGCCTGTTCTTTCTGTAATTGAGTAACTTGAGTTCCTTAATGGTTCTAACATTACACTTTTTTTCATTTGAAAACAATATTAGTAAGAAAGTTATTTAATAGACTTGTTAGGTAATTGATTTTGTAAATGACTACTGGTTCCGATTAAGTATGCTCCTTTACAAAGATAAACCACTAAATCATTCATATAATTTGTCTGACATGTTCAATTTAGACAAGCTAAGGCAAAGAGTATTGCATTAGTTTGTTTCTGTTGCTTATGACAAAATACCTGGAACTGGGTAATTTATAAAGAAATAAAATATTTATTGCTTACAGTTTTAGAGTCTGGGAAGTCAAGGGGACACATCTGGTGAGGTGACTCTACAGCAATGCAGGGTGTCACATAGTGAAATGGCAGATGCAGAGAGAGAGAGACTAACTCTCATTCCTTCTCCTTTTAAAGCCCTCAGAACCACACCCATGACCACCATTAAACCATCAATGGATTAATCCATTTACCTGGGCATGGTCCTCACAAATTAATCACCTCCTTCTCAAGGTCCCACCTTTCAATTACCATAGTAGGATTTCCCACTCTCTTAACACTGCCACAGTGGGGGTTAAGTTTTGAGGGGACATTCAATCCACAGCAAGTGTGTATGAGTTTCCTAGGGCTGCCGTAACAAATTATCACAAAATGGGTGGCT
>NW_007829460.1:0-783 GCF_000696425.1 Galeopterus variegatus
GAAGGAAGGAAGGAAGGAAGGAAGGAAGGAAGGAAGGAAGGAAGGAAGGAAGGAAGACAAAGAAAGAAACAAACCCAATAAATGCTGAACTTTCAGAAGGAGAGAACAAATCTATGATTACTTGAGGTGGGAAAGAGGGACAGAGGGGGGTTTGGGAGAAATTGGGTAAGGGGCACAAAGAATAATTACAATTTGTAGTAGTGACTATGGGAATAATATTGATTTGATTGTCACATATTGCACAGAAATAATGGCAGTCAACATTGTACCCTCAAAATATGTATGATCAATTAAGCTTCAATAGAAAAAAAAAGAAATGAAATTGATAAAGGGCCACAAAAAATGATTACATTGTGAGATGCTGAATATACTAATTATCCTGATTTAAGCATAACTTATTGCACACGGGTATGGATATTCAAGGCTGTACCCCACAGATATGTACAATCAATTATGTCTCAATAAAAATATTTTTTTTAATTCTTATGATATTTTTTCATTCTTATGAGTTTGGGGGAAAAAAAAGAGTTCATAATATAATTTGTGAGATACAGTTTGAAAACCCAATCATAAAATAGCAGCTTTATAACAATGGATCTGAGAGGGCAAGGTGTGACCGACAGTGGTACGTGTCCTTGCCCGTAATCTTTAAACGTTTTTGCTACATACCTCCTAAAACAATTTTGTAAAACAATGCATTTTTAAGTTGACATCTAAAATATTTCAAGTTTAAATAACTGCAAAATATGTTAGTTAAGCTATTTGAAGTTTAAAAAATACTTT
>NW_007829461.1:0-783 GCF_000696425.1 Galeopterus variegatus
AACACAGCCCTCAATAAGTCCTGAAATTTTAGACATCAACACTTATATTAAAAAAAAAAAACTCAGCATGGGGGAAATGCAAATCAAGACCACAATAAAATACCGTTCTCACACCAATTAGACTGGCTATCATCAAAAAGACAGAGAACAACAAATGCTGGCAAGGATGTGGAGAAAGGGGAACCCTCCTACACTGTTGGTGGGACTGTAAATTAGTGCAGCCATTATGAAAAACAGTATGGAGGTTTCTCAAGCAATTACAGATAGAACTGCCATATAATCCAGCAATTCCACTACTGAGTATATACCCAAAGGAATGGAAATCATCATGTTGAAGAGATACCTGCACCCACATGTTTACTGCAGCTCTACTTACAATAGCCAAGAGTTGGAACTAACCTAAATGTCCATCATCAGACTGGATAAGGGAAATGTGGTATATATACAAAATGAAATATTACTGTGCCATAAAAAAGAATGAAATATTGCCATTTGGAGCAACATGAATGAACTTAGAGAAAGTCACATTAAGTGAAATAAGCCAGGCACAGAAAGAGAAATACTGTATGTTCTCACTCATAAGTGGGAGCTAAAAGAGTAAACATATAAGCGAAAGAAAGAAAGAAAGATACAACATTCACAATAATGCATTGAACTTTCAAAATGAAAACTGAGGTTACTAGAAGTGGGGAGAGGGGAGGGAGGAATAGTAAAGGGCCGCAAATAGCAATGACAGTGTATATTATTGAATATAATAATTATTCTGATTTGAGCATCACATAT
>NW_007829462.1:0-783 GCF_000696425.1 Galeopterus variegatus
GGAGAAATAAAAGTCTTTCCCAAACAAACAAAGGCAATTCATCAACACTGGAGCTGACCTACATAAACACTAAAGGGAGCTCTTCAACCTGAAAGAAAATGACACTAAACAGTAGCAAGAAATCATCTGAAGGTGTATAACTCATTAGTAAGGTAAACACACAACCTCAAAATACTCCGGTGTTGTAAGGGTGGTGAACAAACCACTTATATCCTAGCATAAAGACTAAAGGATAAACCTAACAAGGCAATAACATATGCAACAACCATGTAAGAGACAGGCAATATTAAAAGATATAACTTGGAAAAATAAAATGTCAAAGAGTGGAGGGAATGATGCCAAAGAGTGGAGTTGGCTTTGGTGTTTTTGGTATTTTTTCTTAGATATCAAAGATAAGTTTTTGTTAGTCTAAAATAATTTGCTATGTTTTTTATAAGCCTCATGGTAACCATAACACAAAAACTTACAAGAGACATATTAAGAATAAACAGCAAGAAATCAAAGTGTAAGCCTAGAAAAAACCACTCAACTACAAAGGAAGATAGTAAGACCAGAAAAAAGGGAAAAAGGATCTACAAGGCAACCAGAAAAAAAAGTAGCAAGATAGAAGTAATAAGTCCTTATATATCAATAATAACCCTGAGTGCAAATGAATTAAATGCCCCAATTAAAAGTAACACAGTGGCTCAATGGATTATAAAACAAAAACCAACAATATGCTACCTACAAGAAACTCACTTAACCTATAAGGCACACACCAGCTGAAAGTGAAAGGATGGAAAA
>NW_007829463.1:0-783 GCF_000696425.1 Galeopterus variegatus
TCCAGTAATGCTATTTTTGCCTGAATTGAAAAATAAGGATTTAAAGTCACATTCATTTTTTAGAAAGGAAAATAATTCCAATATCACACTAAAAAACTGAAAGGCACATTTGAAAATACTTAAAAATTGACTTCCATTTCTAGCTTTATCCTGTACAGCTTGGAAGCTGTCATTCCTGTCCTTAGAAGAAGAAAAAAAAAATGGATGAAATAAACATCAATAACTTTTTTCAGAGCCATCAGAGAATTGAAGCTACAGGGCAAACTACCACCCCGAAATCCTGAGAGAGAGTCACATCCAGAAGGACAGAGTTTTCATGATTTGTTTAACTGCAGCGAAAGCCACTGGACTCCAGAATCTGGTAGGAATATTTAAAAGATTGTTTTGACCAATTCCTGTATGCTAAGTGCAGGATAGGAGAAAGCGAGAAACCCCAGGGCCACAGTCACACTTGGGACCCCAGTCTCATCCTGCCTTTCACTCCATTAACCAACCAAGTTCTCCTGAGAGAGATCAAAGAACAATTCCCTTATTGCCATGGCAGAGAGAGAAGAAGTGTAGCCATCCTGATACCCTTCCAGACTCTTCCCCTATAACAGGGCTTGCATCCAGGGTGAAGGAATTCACCAAGGGAATTTCTAAAGCCATGTTGAAAATGAAAGAAGGGAATTATGCCCTGATCCTGTACACTATGGTCTTTCTATTTCACCTAAGAGGGGGGAAAAATTTAGGGTTTAGAAATAGAACTTTGGAGAAATAGATTAGGAACACTATAACTAAGGA
>NW_007829464.1:0-783 GCF_000696425.1 Galeopterus variegatus
GCAGGAGGTACCAGGTATTTCCCAAGCTGATTTTATAATTTTGGCATATTAGGCATAGTTAAGTTTTTCTAGAGAAACAGAGCAAATAGAATACATGTACACTTTTATATTGTTTCAAGAAATGTATGTTTTATTTAAGAAATGTATTATTTTAAGAAACAGGCTCATGTAATTGTGGGACTTACGAATCCAAAATCTGTAGGGTAGGCTAGTAGTCTGCAAACTCAAGGCAAGATTTCTATGTTATATTCTTGAGGCAGAATTCCTTCGGGAAACCTTAGTTTTTTCTCTTAAGTTCTTCCACTGATTGGACAAAGCCCACTTACATCATCCAGGGTAATCTCTTTTACTTAAAGTCAATTCATTGTAGATGTTTGTCTCATCCACAAAGCACCTTCATAGCAACACCCAGATTAGTGTCTGATTAAATAACTGGACATGACACATAAAACTAATCACCACATCTGGTTTCTTAATTTGCTTTCTTTTAAAGTGATATATATATGTGTGTCTGTGTGTCTGTATGTGTGTGAGAGAGAGATATATACACATACATATAGATATTAATTAATCCAATTAATGTATGCTATCTATTATATATTCATTAATTTGACTATTATTTATTAAACATTTGCTGTGCTGTGTTCTGAGAAATAGCCATCAAATATGATATTACTTCTATATATAGGAGCAGTTTAAATTTCACAGAAATAAAATGTAATTCTTGACTTTGTACACATTAGTACATCATGCCCAGTTTTCTGTTTGAAAAAAGCTCTAAAG
>NW_007829465.1:0-783 GCF_000696425.1 Galeopterus variegatus
ATGAAAACTGCACATTTTTTCAAAGAGAACAAGAAGCTGCTGGAGATTTGGTTCTGGCAGCGACAAAGGATGTGGAGATCTCTGCACCATCTCGAGATCTGAGTGTGACAAATTTTTGAAGGATGTGCAATGTTCAATCATAAGTGTAACAAAAACTGACAAGCAAGAAGCTTATATACTCAGTGACAGTAGTATGTTTGTCTCCAAGAGACGTCTTATTTTGAAGACATGTGGTACCAGCTTTTGCTGAAAGCACTGGTTCTGTTGAAGGGATTACAGTGGATTTGATTCAACTCAATGCTTCTTTTATTCTCCTGAGAATTTCATGAAGCCTTCTCACCAAATGTGCCCACACCTAATTTCTAGGAAAAAATAGAGTTTCTTAATGCAGTTTTTCCAAGTGGAACAGCATACTGTATGGGGTACTTAAATTCTAACTGTTGGTACTTGTATATCCTGGATTTCTCAGAGAATGGGGGAATCAGACAGATTAAACCCTGGAAATTTTGATGAGTGAGCTTGACCCAGTAGTTATGACCAGTTCTACATTAAAGATGGTGTTACTGCAGAAGATATCACTCATGAGAGTGAAATTAGTGACTTAATACCAGGTTGTCATTGACGCCACAATGTTCAACCCTTGTGGGTATTTGATGAATGGAATGAAATCACATGGAACTTACCGAACTATTCACATCACTCCAGAGCCAGAATTTTTTTTTTTTTTTTTGTCTTTTTCCGTGTTCGGCAATGGATCGCAACCCTCAGTGTCGCCCCCGTACC
>NW_007829466.1:0-783 GCF_000696425.1 Galeopterus variegatus
TACCAGATTCTATTGTTAAACTTGTTAAACTACACTTAGCAAAAACCCCACCTATGTTCTCGTCCTATAATTTCCTGATCTGGAGAATAAATGTGGGAAGAAAACCCAAATTTGGGGTTAATTTCCCAAATGGAAGGAATGTCTTTTTCTTGAAGGTTCCAGAAGATTAACCCCTTTTCAGGGCTTCTCACTGCTCAGAAGAGATGGGCTTTGAGTAATGTTTGGCAGCTCCATCACCCAGGGGAAAGGGATGCTTTGCCTCCCATCTGTGGGAGGCAAAGCAACAAAAGGTCAATACAGAAAATTTCTGGGTTGCTAGAGAGTAGCCCTCTGTCATCAGCATTCAGCATCCTTTTGAATCAGTTAGAATATACTAGAGAAAATGACAAGTACTGGTTAAGTCAAATAGGAAATTGCTTAAGTGGAGAGTGAAAAAAGAATTTCTATTCAACTTAAATTTCCAGACACTTGTGTTGGTAACAATACAGCTACAGTTTACTGGGCTCAATTATTGCAAACTGGCAAACAACACGTGCCAGTATCCAAATCATTCAACATAATCTTTCATGTTCAAGCACAGATGACAGTTTAGTTGAAGAGTTAATGTCAAAAATTTCTCCAATTGTCTTCAATCATACATGCAAATAAGTCAGATACAAACAGGAAAAATATGTTTGTATCTCTGTTTCCATTTATTTTTCAAATAATTAAAATGAGTGGTGTATTGCTTAAGTTGTGGGCTGAAATTTGTAAATGTAAATATAAATAAAATGCCCTAACCAG
>NW_007829467.1:0-783 GCF_000696425.1 Galeopterus variegatus
CCCAATCTGTGGCATGCCCTCTCATTCTCCTGGCCGTGTCTTTGGTAGAGTAGAAGTTTTCAATTTTAATAAAGTACAGCTCATCAGTTATTTCTTTCAAGTATCAGGATTTTGACGCTGTACCTAAAAAGTCATCCCCATACCCAAAGTCACCTAAATATTCTCCTATATTATCTTCTAAGAATTTTATAGTTTTATGTTTTACTGTTAGGTCTATAATTCGTTTTGAGCTAATTTTTGTGATGTGTGTAAGGTGTGTGTCCAGACTTACTGACCGATTGATTGATTTTACGTGTGGATGTGCAGTTCCCATTTGTTGACAACACTGTCTTTGCTCCATCATATTGCCTGTGTTCCTTTGTCAAGAATCAGTTGACTATGACTGAGCAGGTCTATTTCTGAGCTCTCTCTTCTGTTCCATTGATATATTTGTCTACTCTTCCACTAATACCCCAGTATCTTGATTACTGTACCTTTATAATAAGTCTCAAGGTGGGTAGTGTTCTCCAAATTTCTTCTTCTCTTTCACTGTTGTGCTGGATATTACAGGTCTTTTGCCTCTTCATATAAACTTAGGATCAGTTTGCCAATATCCACAAAATATCTTGCTGGGGTTTTGATTGGGATTTTATGGAATCCATAGGTAAAGTTAAGAGGAACTGACATCTTGTCAATGCTATCCTCCTCTCCACCAACATAGAATCTTTCTGTCAATTCAGTCTTTTTTTGATTTCTTTTATCAGAGTTCTATAGTTTTCCTCATATAGATTTTGTACATATTTT
>NW_007829468.1:0-783 GCF_000696425.1 Galeopterus variegatus
AATGTATTTTAAGGAGAATACGATTAAGGGTGCTGCAAATTGAAATTTTGGATATGTCTATTTCACATTGTAAACAGGACCTCTGTACACTTTTCTCTTTTGTTTCTTTCATGCCATTAGAATGATGTGCATGTTCTGCAATTTCAGGATGATATTTTTGCTTTGCTTCTTAGTGCTATAATGGAAAGAGTGCACAGCTGAAAATTGTCTCTGCATTGCATCTAGAATGTTAATATCTGGTTATCGTATAAATTGCATTTATTGAGAAAAATGAGATGGGTCTATTTTTTTTTCCTTTTTTTTCCATTAATTTAGTTCCCTAAATGCTATATGTAAGGAAAAGGAATATAAATGTCCCACTAGACCAAGTTTTCTCAACCTTGGCACTATTGACATTTTAGGCCAGATAAAATTTGTGGTGGGGGCTACCCTATGCATTGCAGGATGTTTACCAGCATCACTGGCCTCTATTCACTAGATGCAGTGACACCAACCCCCCAATATGACAATCAAAAATATCTCCAGATATTGCCTCTCTCTAACACATAAGAACACAGTGAGAGTTGTCTCTCTCTAACACATAAGAACACAGTGAGAGGCAGTTGACTGCAGTCCAGGAAGAGCGCCCTCACCAGAACCCAGCCATGCTAGCACCCTGATCTCAAACTTCCAGCATCCGGAACAGTGAGAAATAAATTTCTGTTGTTTAAAAAAAAAAAAAAAAACCTCCAGATATTGCCAAATATCCCCTGGGGGCAAAGATGGCCCTATTAAGAACAATGC
>NW_007829469.1:0-783 GCF_000696425.1 Galeopterus variegatus
TATGTCCACATAATAACAAAGCAAAAATTAATGGAATTAAAGGGACAAACACATAAATATAAAATCATAATTGGAAATTATAGTGCTTCTCTACCAGTAATTTATAGCATATTCATGAATAATGGCATATACATTCTGCTTATATTTGTATGCAATATTTACCAAGTTAGAACACATGCAAACTATAGAATTTTTCTCAATAGAATTCAAAGGATTTAGATTATGAATCAAAGCAAAAATAAAATTGTAAAACATTTAGCTTAATGATAACCATCTGTGAGGAACGATATAGGAAAGATTACTCTTATACATTGCTATATGGGAATCTAAATTGCTACTACCTTTTAGAAAAGCATGTACATGATTTTTTAGTGAAAATGCTATTCTTTGATCCTGAAATAAATCCAAAATAAAAGTTGTGCTAGTAAAATATATCTAACATTTCAAATTGCAAAAGCAACAGCAACAACAAAATCTATAACAAACAACTGCAATGTACATCAACATTGAGAAACACTTTTATCATATCCATACTATGAAACATTGTGTGCTTTAAAAAGGAATTAAGATGTCTTATACGTTTTAAGCAGAAAAATATCTCATAATATGTTATTACCACTGTTGGAAATGATTATGTACATCTCTTTCCAATACCACATTTAGTGCCATTAGTTGGCAGCTTGAAATCAGTATATTTTACACATATATGCATATATATTTATATATAAATCAAGGTTATATTATTTGTAAAATAAGAAAACATATATTTCTATGTCAGTTTAA
>NW_007829470.1:0-783 GCF_000696425.1 Galeopterus variegatus
AAAAATTTTCTCATTTATTGTTCAAATGTGATGGCAGATATTCTCAACCCATCTAAGATTCGGTTAGCTTACTAACCACAGACTTACTAAAGTATCACTAAGGACTTACTCTTACCAGACAAATGATCCCAGAAGGAAGTATTCAGATGCAGCTGTGAAAAAGAACTGACATGTTGTTAAATCTAAAATATGACCTATAAAAACATTTTGATAGCAAGCTAGAATTAAAATTCCATACTGTTGGTGGCAGTATTAAAAAGGTGGTAAGAATGTGTTATATTTCTGATTCGTTCAGGAAGAAAGACTTGAAGTAAGCAAAATTTGATTTCCACATAAGGCAAGAAATGGGGGAAATGAAAGAAAAATATGATGCAAGAATAAGAGTAAGCATATCTGTAATTGCAATAAATGTGAATGGGCCAAACTTATTTATAATGAGATAGAAACTATTGATTGGTATTTTTAAAGAGAGTTACACCTGCAACAATTCCATGGAAAGTTGAAATTAAAAGATGGTAAATATTCCTTTTATAACATTAATATCTGACAAAAGCGAATACTTTGCATTCTAAAAAAAAAGGGTATAGAGGAATTGAATGACATGATTAATTAGCATTCATACCTATATATGTATTTCTGCATATAGGCATTAAATATAGTCTTTCAAACACACATGGACTATCTACCATTGACTATACCACAAAGAAAACTCAAATTTCAAGTAAATTATCACAAAACAGATTCATGTAATAATAAAATAATAATGGAAGTAAAAAAAAAAAA
>NW_007829471.1:0-783 GCF_000696425.1 Galeopterus variegatus
CTGGATCATATGGTAGATCTATCTGTAATTGTTTGAGGAACCTCCATACCATTTTCCATAAGGCTACATCATTTTCGTCCCACCAACAATGCATGACAGTTCCTTTTTCTCCGCAACCTTGGCAGCATTTATCATTCACACTCTTTGGGATATTAGCCATCCTAACTGGGGTGAGATCTAGAATCTAATGCTTAGTTCATTTAATAATGAATGTGTCCATATTACATCTACAGCCACTCCATATATTTGTTTTGCCACTATTTCACCAACTACAAAATATATTTCTGGCATTCATTAAGCTAATAAAAAAAACAAACACATAATGATGACTGGAGTTAAAGGAAGCCGAAGTATCTATGACAGCTTCTGAGTTATAATTTTTGCTTAAGTCATAACTAACTACTCCTTGAATATATCCCAATTTAGATCACTAAACTGCTTTAGTTTAAAGCTTAAAATCAACTTTCACTCTCTATCTATACATATATAAGCGTGTTATATTACAGACCACATTTCACACATATTTTTCCTACTTCTCTGTAATAAACTTACTAGATATTTTCATTGTTTTTTAAGTTAATTTTACTCATCTTTAAAAAAAAAAGTTTTTGGATTTAATTTTGAATCTTTTTTGTTCCTATTACTTTCAGATTCCTAATTTTTAAAATTTTCTTTGTGAATTCATTTATCCTCTTTTTCTTGTAACCTTCTTACATTGAATGTTTAATTGCATTGTTTTATTATTTTATCCCTGAAAACAAAAATATTTCAGGCTTTTTATTT
>NW_007829472.1:0-783 GCF_000696425.1 Galeopterus variegatus
CGGGATCGCAACCCTCGGTGTTGCTCCCGCGCCTCGCTCAACCAGTGAGTGGGAACCGGTCCATATGTGGGATCCGAACCCTCGGGCAGGAGCGCCGCCGCGATTCCCAAGCAGCGCACTTATCCAGTGCGCCACCGGGCCGGCCCAACACATAATCAATTTTATAAGAATTTAGTCACTGATTATCCTGGAAGTAAGATTGTGTTTTGAACAGGGAGAATATTCACAAATCTCCAGGCCTTCCTTTCATTTATCCTATAAAGCGTATTGTGAATTTCACCAGTACAAGCTTATTTAAACACAGAGATAAAATCTTTTTGTGGACAGCTATTGTGTCAGACTTTGTACATGAATGTACGTTTTCTTTAACCTGAAAGATACCCAAATGTTGAGACATTTATTTTTAACAAAACATCTTATTTTACATGATTAACTTAGGAAGGCTCAACTTTTCTTTTGATTTGTCGGTTTTTTTTCCTTTTATATCAAGTTTAATAAAGCAGCGTTCTCACAATAGTTTTGAGTTAATTAAAACTTGGAGAATGCCAAACAAAGCTAGTAATTTCTATAATCCTTAAAAAAATTTTAATAAGATAAAAGACCAAAGCTTTGTGTTACCTATAGTTATTTAGTATAAACCTAAAGATGCAGGTGTGAAAGATATTGTAACAGTTTTATTATTATGAATTTGGGAAAGACAAAAATCAAAGAGAATTATATCACAAAATATAAGTCATGCATATCCAAAGGAAACATATAGTTACAGGCAATATTTTTAAAAAT
>NW_007829473.1:0-783 GCF_000696425.1 Galeopterus variegatus
TCAGGCACCAGACAAGATGAATGCCTACATAGGTTCGTTGTCCCCTTCTGGGCCCCACTGCGACAAGCCATCTCCTGAAAATCCATAATCATAAGTATCATTAGTATGATAAAATATTTTACTATAATTTTGAATCCTATTTCCAAATCTCCCAGAGCGATAATTATGAGGCAGCAAAGAATAAAATATAATTAGGCATAGCAAGCACACAGAACTCCAGAAAATCAGGGTGGAACGCCGGATCTTCTCCCACGATGAGGCCTTGCCATCATCCTTTCACAATGAGGTCCTGCAAACACCGTGTTTCATTAAAAGATCTTTACCATACTTAGTCTTATGAATGGGAGGTGCCCCCACATTGTCACATCTTTGCTGACCCAAAGGCACAAACTTACTCAAGCCCAAACAGACAAAGCTCACAAGCAAACTCCTTCGAGTAGAAAGATGATCATTAGTCCCTGAGTAATTTCTCACAACAAAACAGTACCTTTAATGTTAAAAAACTGTGCAGGACAGTCATTTCTCATACCCAAGTGGAACCTTTCACAAACAACCAGTGTAGAAAGAGGACTACAGTTGGACCAGACAGGTTATAACCCATAATCCCTTAAGTGCTACTTTCCATTACCAACCAAAGGGTGGCAAATCAGTGGTTAACACAGCTTCTAGAAGAACAGAGAAAGTCCCCAAAATCCATGCCTAAGCGCTCACCTACCACAGGAAGCTGATACCCACAGGTTCACTTCCACAGAGGCTGGGGGTGAAACTACCCAGGGCAGACAT
>NW_007829474.1:0-783 GCF_000696425.1 Galeopterus variegatus
ATGTGATGCTCAAATCAGAATAATTAGTATATTCAACATTATACAATGTAATCATTTTTCATGGCCCTTCACAAATTCCTCCCTTACACCTACACCTCCCCGTTTCTCATCTCTGGTAACCTCAGTTTTGTTCTCTCTTTTTTTGGAAGTTCAACTTATTATTGTGATTGTGGTATCTTTTTTTTTATTTGTTTATTTTTTAACTCACACTTATCATGTGGCATTTCTCTTTCTGTGCCTGGCTTATATCAGTTAACATGATTTTCTCAAAGTTCATCCATATTGTTGCAAATGGCAGTATTCATTCTTTTTTAAGGCATAGTGGTATTATCAGTGTATATACACCACGTTTTCCTTATTCATTTATTCATTGATGGACATTTACACTGGTTCCAATTCTTGGCCAAATTGGTCTGAGTGTCTGTTTTTATGCCAGTACCATGCTGTTTTTGTTACTATAGCTTTGTAGAGTGATGTAAAGTCAGGTAGTGTTATGCCTCTGGCCTTATTTATTTATTTATTTTTTGCTCAGGATTTCTTTGGCTGTTCAGGTTCTTTTGTTTTTCCATATGTATGTTAGGATTTTTTTTCCTGTTTCTGTGAAGAATGCCATTGGTATTTTGATGGGATTGCATTGAATCTGTAGATCACTCTGGGTAGGTTTGCTATTTTCACTATGTTAATTCTTCCAATCCAGGAGCATAGAACGTCTTTCCATCTTTTTGTGTCCTCTTTATTTTGTTTCAACAGTGATTTGTAGTTCTCATTGTAGAAATCTTTCAT
>NW_007829475.1:0-783 GCF_000696425.1 Galeopterus variegatus
GTCTGTATGTGGGATCCGAACCCTCAGCGGGAGCGCTGCCACGCTCTCAAGCGGCGCACTGTAGCAGTGTGCCACCGGGCCGGCCCAAGTTCTCTCCTTTTGAAAGTTCCACAGATTATTATGATTGTTATACCTTTCTTTCTTTTTCTATTTGTTTATGTGTGTATATATATATTTATATACATATATATGTGTTTAACACCGCATAGCATTAGTGCTTCCCAAACATTAATGCACCTACCAGCCATCTGGGGATCTTGTAAAAAATACCTTCTCTGAATTAGTAGGGTGTGTTTAAGAGTAAGCGTTTCTAACAAGTTCCAGATGATGCAGTTTTCTGCTGGTCCTCAGACCACTTTTTGAATAGCAATGTTGTAAAGGGATTACATGCACTTTATAGATGAATGAATTGGTGATCTAATTTCCTATCACCCCTGATACTTTATTAAATATCATGGGACATACCAGAAGCACCATTGCTTTCTTGTTTAGGCAATTTCTATCATCCTTCTCACACTGACAGGAGAAATAGTCCAAACTTTACAAGGAAGAGTCATCAGAGAATGTGAGATTACCTTGCTTAAAGTGGAGGACATCTGGGACTTTATGCATCTCTCAATATCCTATATTATTTATGTTTCCTATATAGAGATATTGACAGCAAATGGTGACCAGAAACAGTTTTCTGATTCCTTTGATAATATTTCATTTTGTATAACTGTTCCTTGGCATTAATTAGTATGTTTGAGTTGAAACACTTTAGTGAGATGTTTATGTTTAGGT
>NW_007829476.1:0-783 GCF_000696425.1 Galeopterus variegatus
TGAATTTCTTCCTTCACCATGTAAATTTATCATTTTCTCTTCTGGTTAAGAATTTTTTTTTTAATTCTTATTTTGAGATAAAATATAATTTGTTAATCATAACTAATTTTTTTAATCACTTAAGAACTATTTAAAAAATTTTTAATAATATACTTAATATGTAAATAAAAACACTGGGAATTTAATTGGAACTAATTCTATAAATCAACTTGGGAATGGTCATTAACTTAAGTTGTTGCTTCTTCCTTTCATGAACATGATATAGATCTTTGTTAATTTTTGTCTTCTTTAATATCTTTCAATTGAATTTTATCATGTTTTCTATAAAAGAATCTTAGATTTATACACACGTATACATACATTTCCTATCTGACTTGATATATTATCTCTTATCTTATTATTTTTTCCTTTTGCAGCTGGCTGGTATGGGGATCTGAACCATTGACCTTGGCGTTATAACACCATACTCTAGCCAGATGAGCTGATTATCCAGTCCCATACCTAATTTTTAAGTTGAAAATATTTTTTTTTAATTCTTTACGATTTCTTCATTGACCTGAATTTTTCAGAAGTATGTTAATTAATTTCCATTCATATGTGTTCTTCTTTATATCTTTGTTATTGATTACTAGCATGATTTCATTATGGTCAAAAAACATAATCTGTATGATCCTAATTATTTGAAATTTGTTGAGAATTGATGTATGACCCAATATTTTAATATTTATTAATGTTTTATGACTGCTTAAAGAAAATACACATGAATATTCTTTAGTTATATAT
>NW_007829477.1:0-783 GCF_000696425.1 Galeopterus variegatus
GAATAGACTATTCTTTCTCCATTGAGTGGTCTTGGGCCCTTGTCAAAAATCAGTTGACCTTTAATGTGAGGGTTTGTTATTGGGATCTGATTCCATTCCGTTGATCTGTATTTCTACCTTCATGCCAGTACCACACTGTCTTGATCACTGTTGCTTTGTAGTAAGTTTGGAAATAGAGAAGAAGAGTCCTCCAATTGCCTTCTTTTTTCAAGATTGTTTTCACTCTTTCGGATTCCGTGCAATTCCATATGAATTTTAGAATCAGCTTGTCAATTTCCATGAGGAAATCAGCTAGTATTCTGATGGGGATTGCATTGAATCTGTAGACCAATTTGGAGAGTACTGCCATCTTAACAACATGACGTCTTTGTCATGAGAGCCCCCAGCTAATTTGAAGTTCCAGCAAAGACTGGCTGGCATCCCTGCCCTAACAAGAGATGGACGGGAGCTGGACCTGGGAGTGTACATGTGCCTTTCAGGGAATACTTCTTGTACCTGGATGATGGCCTCATGCCTGGCTATGTGAGCTGTGATAGGGTGCCCTCAAACGGGAAACTTGTTTATGCCAGCAAATGCCCTGTGGCTCTTGGTTGACCTGTGTCTAGTGCCCACTGCCCTGGTGCTGGGAGCCCGCCCTTGTCTTCTTTCTGGTCCTGGGGAAAACCATCCTGTGGTTTCCCTGGTTCTTCTGGTGGAAGGCACGAATTCAGTACACCACCAACGATAGGAAACAAGTTCAAAGAGTCATCACTCACATATCCTGGGCAGGGAGGGCACCAGGAG
>NW_007829478.1:0-783 GCF_000696425.1 Galeopterus variegatus
TTTTGAGTTGATTTTGGTATATGGTGAGAGGTATGGGTCTAATTTCATTCTCCTGCATATGAACATCCAGTTTTCGCAGCACCATTTGCTGAAGAGGTAGTCTCTTCCCCAGTGTATAGGCTTGGCGCCTTTGTCAAAGATCAGGTGGCTGTAGGTGTAGGGGTTGATTTCTGGATTCTCTATTCTACTCCATTCATCCATGTGTCTGTTTTTATGCCAGTACCATGCTGTTTTGGTTATTATAGCTTTGTATTTAAGTCAGGTATTGTTATGCCTCCAGCTTCATTTTTTTTGCTCAGGATTGCTGTGGCTATTTGTGGTCTTTTGTTATTCTTTCACAATGTTTGTTTATTTAGTTTTTAAATTTAAGCATTTAATCCAAATAAAAACCTTAAGATGGGGGCCCCTGTTTTGTTTTCTTCTGGATGGATGATGCCTAGTTATGCCAGAATCATTTATGAAATAACATACTTCAATCTAATTCTAGATTCTCTGTTTTGTTCAAATATCTGTTTAATTTTTTATCTGGAAAGGCAAGTTGCCCTTCATGGTTTTTCTCTTTCTTTTCATAGCTTTCTTGTCCATTATTAGGCAAATGTCTTTTCATATGAATTCTTTTTCCTTATTACAATTAACTATATACTAATTTTTAGAAATAATTACATTTTTATTACACTGAATCTTCCACATAAAGACATGTTATACCTGGTCTTATTTATTTTAACTATATTCTTACATTTCTTTTAATAAAATATTCTTTGGTTTCATATGTATAAATAAGCC
>NW_007829479.1:0-783 GCF_000696425.1 Galeopterus variegatus
ACACTCCAAGAAAACTGTAGGCCAATAACCCTGATGAGCAGAGAAGAAAAACACAAATACTTCTCTTAAAAAATAGATAAAAGTCTTGAATAAACATTTCTCCAAGGAAGACACACAAACTACCAACAAGTTCAGTCATATGTCATATAACAACAGGGGTTTGTTCTGAGAAATGCATTGTTAGGCAATTTTGTCATTATATGAACATCACAGAGTATATCTATACAAACCTAGATGGTACAGTCTACTACACACCTAGGCTACATAGTGCACACAGCCTACGGCTGCTAGGCTACAAACCTGTACAGCATGTTACTGTACTGAATACTGTAGGCAACTGTGACACAACTGTAAGTACTTGTGGATCTAAACATAGAAAAGGTACAATAAAATATGGTATTATAATCTTACGGGATCACCATCATATATGCAGACTGCCATTGATCAAAATGTCCTTATGCGGCACATGACTGTATTTGAAAAGATGCTCAACATCCCTAATCATCAGGGAAATGTAAATCAAAACAACAATGAGACATCACCTCACATCTGTTAGAATGGCTGTTATAAAAACAAAACCAGAAATAACAAGTATTGCTAAGGATGTAGAAAAAATGGAACCCTTATGCACTGTTGGTGAGGATGTAAAATGGCACAGCCAAAATAGTAGGGAGGTTCCTTAAAAGATTAAAAATAGAACTACTACATGATCAAGCAATTCTATTTCTGGGTATTTATACAAAAAAAATTGAAAACGAGACCTCAAAGAGATATTTGCACTTC
>NW_007829480.1:0-783 GCF_000696425.1 Galeopterus variegatus
ACTCTCCAGCCAGCCCACAGCTCACCAGGAGAGGTGTGTATACTTTACACTTCATACTAAATGTTAAGTGTGCATTTCTTACTTTTGTATTAAAGTTGGTGCAGACCCTGCTCAGTCTATGGAGCTAGGCTGCACTTTCTCTGTGAAAAACCTATACTTAACCGTTACAAAAAACCTGATTTCACTTTATACTGTGACGCTGTTCTTGAATTCTTTCCTGTGGCAGTGTCAAGAACCTGCTGAGGACAGGGTGGGTTGAGGCTGGCTGCTGGGCCTCTCCAGACCCTCTCTGCCAATATCAAAACCATACACATGCATAGTGAGTGAACATATATGTAATTATAATGCACAAGGTGTATTACTGCACAGGCTCCATAGGTTGGCTGTGACTGGTTTGATGTGTCCTCTCTTATCCCAGAAGAGAGAGATTGTCCTTAGAGTTATGTCCTTAGAGTTTTGTTTTCTGTCTACTTGGAGCCATAGGGGACCCTCAAAAGTGAGGGGGGCGGTCTGTGACTGGAGCCAGGTGGACTTGTTGAAGGTAAGTGTAGAATTCCCAATTAGAGCTGATTTGGCCTTATCTTCTGAAAGTTGCCTTTGCTTAGTTACAGAAAAGAAAACTTCATAACAGTAGCTAAGAAATAGGTGTCTGCCCTTGTATTCCCTGTGGCTATTTGGTTCTGTTTTACAATTTGAACATCCCTCTCAACCACGAGTCCCTCTTATCTGTCTTCTGGGGTACATTTCAACAATAGGAACCTCTTTTTTTAATTAACACATTGC
>NW_007829481.1:0-783 GCF_000696425.1 Galeopterus variegatus
ATGGGATCCGAACCCACGGCCTTGGTGTTATCAGCACCGCACTCTCCCGAGTGAGCCACGGACCGGCCCCTTAAGTACCACCTTTTAAATACTGCACTGGAACTAACTTGCTGTCCTGCTGTTAATTCCTGGGTAGGGGCAGTCTTATTGCAGGAATTGGAACTTGAATGCTGTGCCTGAGCTAAATTGTTGCCATGTCATTGTTTCTTAGACCAGTAAGATTTTTACACAGACCAGAATTTAAGTATTGGCCTTTTAGTCACTTCCAGGTCATGAGAAGACTCCACAGGAGCAACTGGGGTATGTGGAAAGTCTGCCTTGTACTGAGTCTTTCTCAAAGATTGTGTACCCTGTAGCACTATGGCACCTGCGAGTCTCCACTGTATGGCACCTGTGCTAATTAGGATCCAGCCCCTGGTGAATCAGCACCCCCAGCACTCCACATGTTTCCTGTTGGGCAGGCCTTGGATGAATTCCCTGCAAACTCTCACAAACCACTGGGCAAATCAGATGCCTACCTCTTACTCTCTTCTCTTACCTCTGAGACAGCAGGGCCTGTGGCCTTCATGTACAGTGCTATGCCAGCCACCAGCCTTGTGATCTGAAGTGATGATTTCCTCCCACCAGTTGCTACCCCTCCCTCCTATGTGGGCACAGGGGAACTTTGCAAGACACTACACTGGCATGGGAAATAGCATGGGGCATTATGAAATGATCAAATGATCTTTTTTTTTTTTTGTCTTTTATCTTTTTCCGTGTCCGGCAACGGATCGCAACCCTCAG
>NW_007829482.1:0-783 GCF_000696425.1 Galeopterus variegatus
TTTAAATGGACAAACTTTAACATCAGAGCTGACGGCTTTAACAGTGTGCTTCCTCAGGGAGTCAATGACTTTCTAATTTACTAGCGCCTTGAATTCTAATAACAATGAAATAGCTCTATAATTTCAATTTTTCCTGATTATGTCAATATTAAAGGAAACCTTAATTAATTGTTATTTTCATTATAAATAATGTAATTATGTGTACTCACCAGTTTGCAACTGACATTGCGAATCCTCACTGATGTTTTCCTGCTCCCCTCCTACCGGGGTAGTGTTAGCTGCAGCCACATTTGCATCGAAGTGGGGGGTCATATGATAACTTCTGGCCCAGGAAATGTGGGAAGAAGTGATGTCTACCACTTGTAAGACTGGCCCATAAAATATCCCAACATCCTTCATGTGGTCTTTGTCGTTTGCTATTGCTTGACGGATAGATGTAGAAAGCTATAGAGGTGTAGGGACGGATAACCAGGGTAAAAATAAGGGATCGCAGATTGGGACCCCCAAACCTGCAAGAGCATTATCTAGTAAATTGTTAGTAATGCAAATTCTCAGGTCCTAATCCATAACTACTGAATCAGAAACTCTGGACATAGGCTCAACAATCTGCTTTAACAAGACTTCCAGGTGATTTTGATGCATATTAAAGTTTGAGTACCCATGCCCTTCAAGACGGCTACTAATTGGAAGGAAGCTAGGTCCCCAAATGAATGTACAAAGGAGAAACCAACCCTTTCCTTCCCCTAAGTCATTGGACAGTGCATGAGCAAGAAATAACTCTCA
>NW_007829483.1:0-783 GCF_000696425.1 Galeopterus variegatus
TATAATACCTATAATATATTTTCTATAATAGCTATAATATAAATAACTATAATATATAATATGTGTGCATTGTATAGATTTTACATTTTTTATAATGCATAAAACATACATTGTATATTATATAATACATATTATAGGTATATAAAAATATGTAGGTATATTATATTCTGAATATTTAATATATATACAATGTTTATATTATATATACTATAAATTATAGGCTATATATATATAAAATTTATAATGTCTATATATACATAAAATATGTGAGGACTCTGGGTTCAGAGACTTTAATACCATGCCAGGTTCACACGGTAATATATGGAATTTGGACTCAGTGTTAGATATCTCACTCTAAATTTTTATACTCTTTCTACCATAGCATTCTAACTAGAGTGTTGTCAGAGGTTTTTTTTTCTTTCTATTATTCAGTTATTAAAACTACTTTGTTCATTACTTTTCTATTGGAGAAATGAGACTAATGGTACCCGACATTAAGAATTCACATTTCTGCTACAATAAATGGCTAGACTTGTTCAACCCCTAAAGTAACCTGGGAACAAAGTAAGCTTTCTTTGTGCTAATTCAGTGTTTCTGAAGTTTGCTTAGCACTGGATTACCTGTGAAGTTGATTATAGATTATCAGTACCACTACTATTAACATAATCCCCATGAAAAGGATCTGAGAAGCTGGGTCTTAAGCACCCTTGTTGATTTTTATGATCAAAACGTTTAAGAAATATTAATTAAACCCTTGACTTTCTGAGAACCTGCAAATTTTCA
>NW_007829484.1:0-783 GCF_000696425.1 Galeopterus variegatus
GGTATAGGGTCATTTCTTTCATTGCTCTTTTTCAGAGTTGTGGATTGAATGTGGGGAGAGCTAAATGAGCCTCATGACTGGTAACTCCTAATTCTGTAACTCTCTGGCTTCAGCCGTACTCACCACACTCTTCTGGTTCTAATCAAAGTTGTCTGACTACTCTTGAGAAACAGAACTTGAATCCCAAATCATATTTTCCCTGGAGTTCCCTCCTTTCAATTTTGCATGCTTCTTTAGTTTACTCATATATTTGTTTATTTATTCATTCACTGATCACAGCGTAGGCACTAAGCCCATGTTCCAGATGCTGTGTCAGATGGAAGAGAACCTGAAAGGAAGAGAGACAATTCAGTCCTCAAGGTGTATACCAGCTAGTAGGAAGATACACATGCAAATAAAAAAGATGGTATCATATAATTGCTATAACCTAGGTATCCACGAATTACAGTGGGAGCTTTGAACCCTGAGAAATCTCATCGATGCCCAGTTTTCAACTAATACTTAAAAAACGCTGATATCCAGACCTTTATAACTAACACAAAAATATCTCCTGGAGCCATATTCTCACCTGCTTATGGCATTAAAGCTTAAACCCCAAACATGTGAAATTCGAAGTGTTCATTTAAAACAAATCATAATCACCAATCTGAGCCTCACCAATCCCAACAAAAACAACCAACCAAAAAAAATATTGTCTGTTACTTCTTATTTCTCTATCTTTGTAAATGGTACAACTTTTCATACTGTTAGCCAGAACCAAACAAGAAAGTCATTTTCCTTTAA
>NW_007829485.1:0-783 GCF_000696425.1 Galeopterus variegatus
ATTCTAATGTTAAAATATTAAAGTTTGGGGCCGAACCTGTGGCTCACTCAGGAGAGTGCGGTGCTGGTAGTGCAGCAGCACTGGGAGCGCCGAGGCTACAGGTTCGGATCCTATATAGGGATGGCCAGTGCGCTCACTGGCTGAGCGTGGTGCAGGTGACACCAAGCCAAGGGTTGTGATCCCCTTACTGGTCACAAAAAAGAAAAAAAAAATTAAAGTTTGTCTACTATATGGTTTTAACTCTTTATGCTGAATTAAGTTTAGTGTTTTGGAAATTTGCAAAAACAGTATAATTCCCTCATACCCTTCACCAAATTTCTTCTAATATTCACATTTTACATAACCACAGGACAATGAGCAAGACTCAGAAATTAACATTGGTGCAGTACTCCTTTTTTTTTGTTTAAAAAAAAAGATGACTGGTAAGGGGATCTTAACCCTTGACTTGGTGTTGGCAGCACCGCGCTCACCCAAGTGAGCCCACCAGCCATTGCTACATAGGGATCCGAACCCGTGGCCTTGGTGTTATCAGCACCGCACTCTCCCAAGTGAGCCATGGACTGGCCCTTTGGTGCTTCTAACATTAGTATGTACATATAATAACAATAACAACAATAACATTACTGAGAACCTTCTTATGTAGTTGATGGTCATTTGGATTTTCTTTCTGTGAAGTCTGCTCAGGTATGGCCAGTTTTTCTCCTAGGTTGTCTAATTGGTTTTTTTTGTAATTGAATGTGTAGTTTCCTTATAGTCCTCATTTAATGAGAATTGTTGTCAGGA
>NW_007829486.1:0-783 GCF_000696425.1 Galeopterus variegatus
CAAACTCTCCTCCCCTCCTGTCCCTCAACCCCCATGATTGCTTTCAGGGTGGCCATCATTCTGCCTTAGCATGACAAGCTTTCAGGGGCTGCTGCTGTTTCCACTGCTGCTCATCCAGGGCTTCTGAGAGATGCTCCTCTCTTCTAGGGGTTAAGGAAAATGGTCTTTTTGTCTTAATATCTGTAAATCCCAATCACTGACACCAGTTCTTATTTCTAGAAGGCACCTCCATTTTATGTAAATCTCTCACTAAAATCTATGCAGTCTTTACTTTTCACTCTTGTCCAATATTTCCTTCTTGACAGAAAGAGTAGAAAACAGCCTTTAAACAAAGTGGAGAATTTTACTGTAGTATACTTACTAGCCCTAGCCTTTTGTGCAATGTTCCATCTTCAGGCACCCCAAAGGTGGTATGAACCAGGGATCTCTCCATGTGTATATGTGTATTTTCCTTTCTATCTTCTGGAAATTTCTTTATTTTCAACTAGAACTGTTTGGGGGTGAAAATCTTTTTTTTTTCCTGTGCATTGTTAAAACTTGTCCCTGATGAAGAATTATCTAGCAATCCATGACCCCAGCCCATCTCCAAAGCCTCAGTGGTTTTATTGGCAGATAAAATGGGTTGCAGAGCTTAGGATGTGCCAGAAATGGCTGACTTGCCCATCTGCTGTGCCAACTTGTCCCTTTCTTCATTTTCTAGTCCATTGCCATTCCCTGCCTTGTTGCCTTCCAACTGGACTCAGGGGTATGAAGGAAACCAGTTTTTACAGTGATCTGCTGTGA
>NW_007829487.1:0-783 GCF_000696425.1 Galeopterus variegatus
CGTGATAGGTAGTCAGTACACATCACATTGGTTCCTACCTCCAGGAACTTAGACACACAGCCTCAGTTAACAAATGAGTGCTGGGAAAGCATGTTGTAGCTGAACAGTCATGGGCCCACACACAAACCCAGTACTATGAAAGAGGATAGCCGTGTCCATCACAAGTGGACCACTCACCCCGCTGTTATTTTTCCCCCTCACATATAAATTTATGGTCTTCTGGAATCACAGTTATTTCTATCATAAATCCATAAACATTGCGACATGTATTTTAAATTTCAGTTTTTAAAAAATGGCAGTCTTGTTCTCATTCTTGGTAGGTTACCATTTCTATCTGTTAGCAAGTTTCTAGAACTTTCTTTTATTGCTGCAGTCTATAAATTTATTTACAAATTTATAAATGGGCCAGATATTTGATGCGCATTTTTAATCTGAAAAAGGTTGTAAGAAAACATTCTTTATTTTGTTTATTTTTTCTTCCTATATTTTTCCTCTTTTTTTCCATTGAACTATTATTATTCAATTATAAGATTATCTGGATTTGTCTTTCATGTTTCTTTTATTTTCAGTGATAACTTCCAATCTTCTGTATTTTGTTTTGAATTATCAAGCACTCTTTTAGGTACTAGGTATATATCGATGAACAAAAAAGTACACATCCCCCAAAAAGAATGTGCTTACCTTGAATTTATTTCGCAATAGCATACTATAGACAACAAACAAGAAAAATATATTTCATATCAAATGCGATTGGCAAATTCAAAGCAGGGGAGGAAAAGAGAA
>NW_007829488.1:0-783 GCF_000696425.1 Galeopterus variegatus
GATCCGTTGCCGGACACGGAAAAAGACAAAAAGACAAAAATAAATAAATAAATAAAATAAAATAAAATAAAATAAAATAAAAAACAAAGTTAGTGAGGCAAATATCTAACTTTAATAAGATAGAACAGAACAACAGAATATGTATGTAGAATATAAAAGGAAGATAAAGTAAAGCAGAAATTTATGTGAAATAGGATTTTATTATAAAATAAAGAAGATTAACTTAGCCAAAATCTGTATCTTTGAAAAGACTAATAGAAAAGCCAAACCTCTGGCAATACTGATGAAAAAATAAAGAAAGGAAACTCACACAAAAAGTGATCTTAGGAACAAAAATAGGGACATAACTTCAGTTACAGAGATTAAAAGAGAGAGAGACTTCAATGGAACATCATTTTTGACAGTGCTTTTGGACAATTTTCTAGGAAAAAACAGCTTATGAAAACTGACTCAAGAAGAAGTTATGGAAATTTTGAATAGACCTAGGGACCATTCAGGAAATTGAATTACTGTAGTTTAAAATCTACCTTCACACACATCAGAAAAACCCACCAAATTCTGCCAGAAATGTGCAGGCATCTGGAAAAGACCATTCTAACCTTAAACCACTCTTCCTAAAAAAAAGAGAAAACATTTCCAGTCTATTTTATGATACCAGAAATGAGACAAAGATAATTACAAGTCAATCTCTTTTACAAATGTTGTAAAAATATTAAATAAAATGTTAGTAATTAGAAAGTTATGGGCCGGCCCGGTGGCGCACTGGATAGTGCGCCGCTTGGG
>NW_007829489.1:0-783 GCF_000696425.1 Galeopterus variegatus
ACAACACCAAGTCAAGGGTTAAGATCCCCTTACCGGTCATCTTTTTTTAAAAAAAAAAGAGAAGTTGAAATCAATTTTTCAGAGTTAGAACAGTTATGTTGCTGTCCTTGGTCTCCTGCTTACTGAAATTTTATTATAGACTTCTAAGATTTCGTTTAGATAACCCCCATATGTCCCAAACTGAATGAAACATACCAGTCAGTTATATTGTACATTAGTGCATAGTTTCCCTTGGGACTGAAATATTTTATCTGCTAATCATTACTAACCAGATTACCTGAGTTCTCTTTGGGAAGTAGGTTTAAAAATCCAGAGCCTCATCTTTAGAAGAAAAACAAAAACAAAAACAAAACAACCACTTTTATCCCTGAACTAAGATACCTTACAAAAATAAACAGGGAATCGCTACCATGTACACACCTCATGTTACATTCAGTAATCATCAAAAGAACTAAAGTTGGAAAAGTTAATATACATTTTATCAGAAATATAGGGAGGAATGGTTCACATATTCAGATACTTGATATAAGTATAATTTAGAAGCTGTATATCTGGTCATTTATCCTAAGGTGTCTTATTAATCCCTGATAGTAAGTAAAGCATAATTGATTTCTTGGAGATGACATAGATGAAGGAAAGTGCCATGCCAATCTTATTACAAGTTACACTTTGGCGAGGACTTAATTGCAGTAATAAAGGTACATGATTTCAGAGCCTTCGGGGATCTTTGGAATTTTGTGGACCAACCTCAGTAGTTTACACATAGGAGACAGACTCAGGGAA
>NW_007829490.1:0-783 GCF_000696425.1 Galeopterus variegatus
AGCTGGGGCCACTGGAGCTCAGGGGAAGAGGAGGAGAGACCTATGGAGTTCATGAAGGCGGAAGAAACTATGATGAGAGAATGAAAAAGCTGCTCTGAGCATTTTGAGCTGCAGCTACTTTAAGGCTCGAGCTGATGAGCGCATGGAGCAGGAGCTGGCCGAAGCTGCAGCTGTGCCCTTCAGATGGAGTTACTTGGAGACAGCAGGAGAGAAGGGGGCCTTGGCGGCCCCCAAGACAGCAAGACCACTAATAGGTTTCCCATGGACCCACGCAGGAGCAAGGAGCCAGAACAACTGAAAAAAAGGGAGCCATTCAGAGGCTGGTGAGTCATCGCAAGGGACCAGTACAAGGCCCATCCCATGGGAAGTGTTTGGAGCATGGGCGGCGGGCGAGATAGGAACACCAGGAGAACAGTGGGACATAGCAAGGACAGCCAACCTGCCCCCCAATCAGCGCAGGATCACTCAGAGGAGAATGGTCAGGAATACAGAATTGCATGGGGTACAGTTTGATGAAAAAGCTCAGGCCCAGATCAGAGATTCTACAGAACACAGATCCACTGGGTCTCTGGAGAGCCGGAAGTACCTATGAGATCAACCATTAAACACCAAGCTGCACAAAAAGCCTTCCATAGGGAAACAGCAGCAAAGTAGCAATTTAAACAACCATGCAGCTTAAGTCCTGGTTCCCACAGGAAGTTCCCCTGTGTTAGAAACAAAGGACAAGGGCCGGCCTGTGGCTCACTCGGGAGAGTGCGGTGCTGATAACACCAAGGCCACGGG
>NW_007829491.1:0-783 GCF_000696425.1 Galeopterus variegatus
CCAAAATGTGGTAAGTAAATGTCCAGGGCACAGAGCTGATTTTTGTTGGTAAAAAGTCTAACATCTTAATTCTAATAAATTTAAGTGTTTTAAACTATATATTAAAAGAATACTAGTTTCCACCTAGGGTGGTTTAAAAAAAAATAGTTTCCTTTTCAAGTAATTTAAGTTTAAGCAAAAGTAAGTTAAAAAATTTTTTTTTAGTAAATTTTGGTGCAAGGTGGACATGATCATATGGCTTCTGAATGACTGCATTTTGGGATACCCTGACCTATAGCATGGAAGTTAGAAGAGGGGGTAGAGTTTGAGATGAGATGAATAAATGAGGGAAGCAAGAGCCTGGCCATGCAAAGTCCTACAAGCCACTGTAATGATTTGGGTCTTTATCTTAGAAGCAATGGAAGGCCATTAATGGACTTTAAACAGAGTATTACATGAGTGTAATACATCTTCAGATGAGATCAAATGACAAGATCAGAGCTGTGTTTTATAAGATCAGTATGGCATCAATGTGGGAAATGGATTTGGAGGTAGGTAAGCTGGCTGCGGGTAGACCAGGTAGCCAGCTATTTCAATTGTCTAAGACACAGTTGTGGCCCCAACTCAAGTGATAGCAGCAGAGACAAAGATAAGAGGAATTTAAGAGATAACATATTTCCTGAAATCTAAAATGCTCTAAATTGAAAAACCACTGGCTTAATGATAGCTTTTCTGACAACATGAAGAAATATGACACTAAATGAGCATATTAATTGTAAGATGTTGTTTCAGAAATATTAAAAT
>NW_007829492.1:0-783 GCF_000696425.1 Galeopterus variegatus
TGAGTCTGAATGAATGAATGAGTGAGTGAATAAGTGAGTGAATGAGCGAGTGAGTGAATGAATGAGTGAGTGAGTGAGTGAATGAGTGAGTGAATGAGCGAGTGAATGAATGAGTGAGTGAGTGAGTGAGTGAATGAGTGGGTGAGTGAATGAGTGGGTGAGTGAATGAGTGAATGAGTGAGTGAGTGAATGAGTGAGTGAATGAGTGGGTGAGTGAGTGAATGAATGAGTGGGTGAGTGAGTGAATGAATGAGTGGGTGAATGAATGAGTGAGTGAGTGAATGAATGAATGAGTAGTGAGTGAATGAATGAGTAGTGAGTGAATGAATGAGTGGGTGAGTGAATGAGTGGGTGAGTGAATGAGTGAATGAGTGAGTGAGTGAATGAGTGAGTGAATGAGTGGGTGAGTGAGTGAATGAATGAGTGGGTGAATGAATGAGTGAGTGAGTGAGTGATGAATGAATGAGTGAGTGAATGAATGAGTAGTGAGTGAATGAATGAATTAGTGAGTGAATGAATGAATGAGTGAGTGAATGAATGAGTGAGTGAATGAATGAATGAATGAATGAATGAGTGAATGAATGAATGAGTGAGTGAGTGAGTGAGTGAATGAATGAGTGAGTGAGTGAGTGAATGAATGAGTGAGTGAATGAATGAATGAGTGAGTGAATGAGTGAGTGAGTGAGTGAATGAATGAATGAATGAATGAGTGAGTGAATGAATGAAGAGTGAGTGGAAAGCCCCTCGCTGATCTGTCTGCCACTGGCCTCAAGCCCTTCAGGT
>NW_007829493.1:0-783 GCF_000696425.1 Galeopterus variegatus
AAGGTAAATGTCTGCTCACCCCTGACCTCCAGAATCTTGTTTCCTTTCCTAGTGGCGAACACAGTTGCCCATTTTTAAAGAAATATATTGTGTATGTGCATAAACAAATATACATGTTGTATTAGTTATCTACTGCTGTGTAACAAATTATCCCCAAACTTAGTGGCTCAAGACAACAAACATTTATTATCTCACATCTTCTGTGGGTCAGGAATCCAGCAGCTTAGCTTGGCCCACCGGTTCTGGGTCTTTCACAAGGTTGTCGTGAACTGTCAGCTGGTGCTGCAGTCACCTCATAGTTTGACTCTGGAGGATCTGCTTTCAAGCTCATTCAAGGGGCTGTTGGCAGGATTTAGTTCCTCCCAGGTTGTAAGGCTGAGGGATTCATCTCTTCATTGGCTGTTGGCCTGCAGCTTCCCTCAGTTTCTTACTACATGTGCCTCTCCACGGCACCTCACAGGATGGCAGCTGGCTTCATCAGAGCGCACAAGAGAAGAGCCAGAAGGCAAGCAAGACAAGAAGCCAGAGATTTTTGGTAATCTAATCTCATCAGTTACATCCTATCACTTTTGCTATGTCCATTTGTTAGAAGTAAGTCCTTGGTGGCTGGTTAGTTGGCTGAGTTGGTTAGAATGCAGTGTTATAACAAAGTCAAGGGTTGGGGGTCCCTGTACTGGCCAGCAGCCAAAACAAGAAAGAAAGAAAGAAAATGTTTAGAAGGAGCTGGGAATTGCTACATGAGTGACAGAAGAGCTTTAAAAAAAACAAACAAAGAAAAAAAAA
>NW_007829494.1:0-783 GCF_000696425.1 Galeopterus variegatus
ACATATCAAATCTATACTAATAATACCTATTTTATTTTGGGATATTTCAAGAAAAAAAATCTTCATACAACCTCTTCTGGGAAAATGCTCCAAAATTCCATTAAATGGTGTATGTGTTTGATGATTCAAAGAAAATGTCCTTTTTTTTAAGTAGTAATTTTCCTTCACCATTGTATGGTCTAGGTGACAGTGAGTCCTAAGCATCAGATTGGACTCAAAACACCATTTATGAGCATTTACATCTTTCTCAGGAACTGGAAATATGTTATCATAACAAGAAAAAATGCTGGAGAAAATTTGACTTTGTCCAAAATGTCGCAGATTTTAAGGCAAAGTGTTCTTACTAATTATGTTGGTTAAGAACAATTCTGAGAACCTGCCCTTGACCAAGATGAGGGCTCAGAACTGCAGCATGGCAAAGTGCAATAAAAACATGGATGGGCCACAGAGAAAGGGGCAGCAGGCCCCACAGACCACTGCACTGATGGTTTCCCCTGCCACTGCAGACATACGCCATGGAGGCATAACACCTGTGTCCATAACGCATTCCATGACCAATTTCTGCAACAATTTCTACATCATCCAGCATTAATATTTCAATTCTATCATGTGGTTTTGCTTTTCCTATTTCTCATCTTTATATGAAAAAATTGGAGTCTAGAGAACTCAGGCGGTGGCAATTTTCATATATAGTGAGTTTCTGAAAATGAGTTTGAAAACTCACGTATGAAATGTGAACACTTGGTTTACGGATAAAGACAGTTTGTCATTCAGGGGGGCTAA
>NW_007829495.1:0-783 GCF_000696425.1 Galeopterus variegatus
TTTGGCCAATAAGGGCTAAGGCAAGGTTCCCGCAGACACCCCCACCCTACTTCCTCCCGGCTTCTACCACCCTTCTTCCTCCCCATCTTAGGCTGCCACGTTAATACACCCTTGTGGGCCCATAATGGCTCTGCTTGTAATGTCACTTAAGGTGGCGTTAGTTTTTAAGGCCCGACAGTTAATTTCTGCAGTTTATGTTTGTCTGAGAAAGATACTATTTCTCCTTCATTTCTGAAATAAATCTTTGTGGATATAGCATTCTTGGTTGGCATTTTTTTCTTTTAGTACTTTGAATATATCATCCCACTCTCTACTGGCCTGTAGGGTTTCTGATGAGAAGTCTGCTATTAGCATGATGGGGATTCCCTGATAGATAATCTGACACTTTTCTTTTGCTATTTTTTAATTCTGTCTTTGTATTTGACTTTTGATAATCTGACTACAATTTGTCTCTGGGAGGTCCTTTTTGGATTGAATCTATTTGGTGATCTTTGAGCTTCTTGAATCTATAAGACTATCTCTTTCCCAGTATTTAGGAAGTTTCCAACTATTATTTTATTAATTAAGTTTTCAATGTTTTTTCATTACTCCTCCCCTGCCTGTACATTATAATAAAGCTGTTTGTATGCTTAAGATTTTTAGAAATATTTCACAGGTTTTCTTCATGCTTCTGGTAAAAAATAATTCTGTCTCTGAGCTATTTATTTCAAAAAGTAGGGCTGTGGTAGTTTTGAGAGCTGCTTCTTTTCTCTGTTTTCTCCTCTCTCAAGTTTGAAAAATGTG
>NW_007829496.1:0-783 GCF_000696425.1 Galeopterus variegatus
TTTTTTTTTAGCTTAGGCTGAAGATACAAACTCATTTCATATGCGCCACAAACAGTCACTGGGGTTAATGACTTTTTGTCATTGCTAGCCTGACTCAAACCTGAACTGGTGACCTAGAAGTAAAAGACTGCATATGCTATTATAAATCCTTCAATTGATTCCTCTAGTTTATGTTTTAAGTATTTTACTTTTAATAAATTATAGCATCAAGCTCTTGAAATTACTTGTGATATCATTTTATAAATTATTTTCTTCAAGGTATAATTGTCATGTTTAATATATAGCTATTATTAAAATAGTGTTTTCCAGAATTTTAAAAACATATATTTTCCTAAATATTTACAAGCAGTATTTGCAGATCTTCAATCTTTTTTTTTTTAATGGTTCTGTAGAAGTATAATCACTGCTGTTTATAACATACAGATAAATTCATCACCTTCTTAAATAATACATAGGCTGCTGATTGTGTATAATTGACTTTTCCAGTAGTAATTAGGGCTGGTTTCTTGCATTTTTAACTGTTGCGTAAAACAGTCCCTTCGTTAGGTAAATACTGCAGATGCAAATTGTGTTCTCTCCCACCAATGCTGTTGGTGATTAAGGACAGCTGAGTTTCACCACAAGTATTTCTTTCAAGTTAAAAACATAATTTCTAAATGCAGGTATCTTTCAAAGACTATAGAGATGGCTCTTTTGAACTAAGATTTAATTTGATCATTAAAAATAGGTAATTTGAACACAGATTATTTCAGGCTTGGGAATCTTCAGCACCCTCTATTTGGT
>NW_007829497.1:0-783 GCF_000696425.1 Galeopterus variegatus
ATACTGTAGTTTAAATCATCTCTAGATTACTTATAATATCTAATACAATGTAAAAGCTATGTAAATAGTTGTTACACTATATTTTTAAAATTTGTGTTATTTTTATTGTTTTATTGCTATTAATTATTTTTATTTTTTTCAGATATTTTTGATCTGCAGTTAGTTGAATCTGAGGACGTGGAAACCTTTGATTAGAAGCACTGTGGTAGGATTAAATCATGGGGTAAAAATACTTCTTCTTGCCACAATCCCTTGGCTTTTTTTAAAGAGCTAAATATGTTTTTTTCTCAAACTTTAAAATCATCTGTATGGTGCTAGTCTTGAGTCTGGAGGTAAATTCTCTACCCTCCAAAACTGAAGAGGGGAGGGCTTGTAGCAAAGCAACAGCTATCTATGAATAAATTATCTTTCATAACCTTTATATACATTTTAAATGTGGGTTACAATCTTAGGAGTGGTATAACTTTTGCAGTCTGTTGCTTGAAAACTAGCATTTTGCTTTGGCAAGTGACTGTGCTATGTCATATCAATATTATCTGTAGCTTCAAGATAAACTTACAATTAAATATTCTGTCATAAATATTTCTAAATATCTTTAACATTGGGATTATACTTCCATCTTTTACATTTATGAAAAACAAATTTCAAAGAAATTAACTAATTTTCTTAAACTCCATAAATAGCAGGAATTATCGCAACTTTAAAAAATTTGTTTTTAATTTATTTAATTTTATTTTTTTAACTATTTTCAGTGTGTTTATGCCACATTGATGGTAAAACAAA
>NW_007829498.1:0-783 GCF_000696425.1 Galeopterus variegatus
TATCCTGAAATCTTTGGAAGGAGGTCACTGGAGGAACAAGGAGCTACACCCACCTGCATGCGGATGGAGCAGCCCCATGGACTGTTTGGAATTCTTCTGCATGGGGTATTTGTTCATTCTCCCTAATTTGATTATTTAAACAGTCATTCATTTATATCAGTATGACTCTGATATTTATTTTATACTTTGGGTTATAATCCAGACTTACTGTATTTATGTTTTTACTCAGAGTGTTCCAACTGTGGCCATTGGACATTCTTTCAACTGCCTCATGTGCCCTTTGACACACCCCCATCATTGTGATTTTTATTTGTTTGTTTGAGAACTTCCTTCTTTTTTGTCATTACAAGATGCTCCAGGTTCATGTTATATATTTCCTGACCAGTTCTGGAGTCAGGATTTTCTCTAAGGAGCCACGGTTCCTCTTGTAGGAGAATGGTATTAGAAGCCAAGATCTGGTGCTGGATGTGCTCATTTCTGTAGGAGTGTTGATGCTTCCAGGCTCTCAGCTCGTTTATACATGCATATATATAAAGACCTCTATGTGTATTTGTCTGTATCTATATTAGTTCACACATGAATTCATGCCAGTGTTTACAACTCTGTTCCACTGTCACGTGGGTTATTCTAGCCCCTTCACCTTTCTGGTCTGCAACCTCCTACTTCAACAGTGAGAATCTGTCTCCACCATCTGCTATCCATTTACTGGAGTGCTCAGTTCCAATATATATGGAAAGAGGTTTCAGAATTGTTAAAACCCATTTCCCTCGAATAACAATTTTA
>NW_007829499.1:0-783 GCF_000696425.1 Galeopterus variegatus
GCTGATGACCTCTCTTCTCTGTTCTCCCTGCCTGTTTGCTTCATTTCTTGCAGAATGGATCCCTCTGTGCTGTAGTCCCCACTAGCTTCTCTCAAGCTCACAGGTTACAGCCCAGTGTCCCCAGGGGGATGGAATTAACCTTCTCTGGTTTCAATGCCAAGTTCCTGGGAATGGGATTCACTGGCCAGCTTGAGCCAGATTCCCAGGCTGGGGGCTGGGTCTGCAGAAGGGCCTGGGAAACCCAGTTTGCATCATTTCTCATTTCTGATTTCTGCAGCAGGACAGAGTAAATATGCAACTCTTACTCCATGGCAGATTCCCACTAAAGCACCGAGGGGCTGGGCAGACAAAATGTCCACTGAGACCCGCAGGGAGACTTCTTCGTTCAGCTCCTCTCCTGTGCTGCCTCAGTCATCTCTCTAAGACGGAGCCTGATCTCAGCTCCTCTGCTTATGGACCCAGCTACCTCCTGGGCACTACACACGAGGCTAGCCATTCCACTCTATGCATCCTACCTCTGGCCAAAGACTTCAAATGCTCCAGTTTTGTGTGTCTGCTGCTTTGCTCATGCTGTTGGCTTTGCACAAAATACTGACCTTTCTCATCTGACTAATCGTTCCTCATCTTTACAAAACTCAGCTCAGACACAACTGCTCCTGGGCAGCCCTCTCCAGGGACTGAAGCTGCCCCCTCTGCCACCCCAACAGACCATGCAGATCCCCCAGCTAATCCAACATGTTCTCAGGTGTCTCTCTCCCCCTCTAACCACAGGCTGCCCCCCCC
>NW_007829500.1:0-783 GCF_000696425.1 Galeopterus variegatus
GAGAGAGGCAGAGACCTCCCTGCTTAAAAACACTTTGAGACTGCCCACTGCCCTAGGAATAACTTTCACCTGATCACCCACCCACACAGCTGGCCCTGGCAATCTTCTTAATGCTTGATTAATAGCAAGATTCCCTCGCTTCCCATCTTCCAGTCACAATGGCCTGCCCTTGGCTATTAGAGTTCATTCTTCTCTCTGTCATTTAAAAGCTCCTTGAAGAGCTGTCTGCTTCATTTATTTTGTGTTATAAACGAAAGCCGGGGTTCCACGGTTTGGAAACAATCAGAACCACATCTAGTGGGGGAAGAGTTATTCCTCTAGACAGATGATGGGCAAGCAAGAACACCATTTACCAGGGTATTTGATTAATGAGGACACCCTATTTACTGACTCTGAAAGAAAATAAGATGTTTGTAGCATGTGTCCATGTGCTGAGAATGGGGCAATGATAATGAAGGGCCCCGTTCAGATGTGGTTTAGCACAAGAATGGTGTGCCTTGTCCAGGAAAACATTGTGAAATACCGAGAAGACTGGAGTTCACAGAAATTAGCCATGAAAAAAAGGATGTTTTTGAAGCACACAGATTACTGGAAATTTTGCAGAGAACTGGACTCTTAGCTCCTACACACCTATTTTTGTCTCTCAAATAAAAATTTTTATGACATGCTTTTCTTTGCTTTTTTATGATTTAGCCTATGAATTCATGAATTTTGAACACATCGCATATTGCAGTTGATTCTTCATAAGGTCTTAGAGTTTATATCATTTGTAAGACCCCCTCC
>NW_007829501.1:0-783 GCF_000696425.1 Galeopterus variegatus
ATATCACTTAACCCACAACCATTTTACAAAGGAGGAAACTGAGGCTCAAGACTTTGTAATGGTAGTTTTAGGATTAGAAAAACTCATTTAAATGTCAATTCAGGGTTCTTTATGCTAGAGCACATTACCTCATGCAATATATATTTTCTAATAATTTACATTCCTTTTTGTTTTGATACTGTTTGCACTGTCAATGTACTGAGTTGCTTTCAACATTGTAACATTCATCATTGGTTTCTTTTTCAGAGATGCTAGAATAACACCTGTGTTGTCAGACACATGTGACTTCAAGACCTGCTCTCACATTTCCATGTGATCTCACCCAATCAGTGTTAAACAAGTAAAATAAAGATTGGGGGTATTAATAGAATAGTATTTAATTATCATCACAAGTTATTAATGTGATATCATAATGTCCCTCCATGAATTGTTATAGAACTCTTTGAATTAATTGCTTTGTCTTTTAAACTTCAGACTTCATCAAAACAAAATTAAAGAGAAAATATCAATATATACTTTCAAGATGAAAGACTCTGAGTAACACAATATATATTGGCTGATTAATTCTAGGAAAATCCCCCTCAAGTGTGATTGGATTTTCAAGAGTCAGAGTTCAGAGGTAACGGAACTTCTGGCACTTTCTGAACACACACAAAAAACCTGAGCATACTATTTACCAGATCAGAGACCATGCAAGCTGGACTTTATCCTTGTTTTCTCTATGTAGTCTGTAGTTTTATACAGGACTGAGTTTTGGTCCATTATCACAATGGGATATTTTTT
>NW_007829502.1:0-783 GCF_000696425.1 Galeopterus variegatus
ATGTTCAAAATGAATATGACAATCTCATCAGAGAAGTAGAAACAAACAAAAACCCCAAATACGAATTTTAAAAATAATAAAAATAATAATATTTGGAACAGAGCCTGAGGGATCTGTTAGGTAACTATAAGTGACTCAATTTATGCGTGGCCTAACTGAAGTCTCAAAGGAGAGAAGAGAGACAATGGGCAGAAAAAAAATCTGAAAAATTATGATTAAAAATTTCGTAAATTTGGTAAAAAACAGAAATTTAAGTTAAAAGATACTCAATGAATACAGACCACTACAAATGAAGAAGCCAATAACAGGGCATATCACTGTCAACCTTTTGAAAGTCATTGATGAAGAAAAAACCTTGAAAGAGCAAGAGAAAAGTTAACACATCACATACCTGAGAGCAACTGAAATGATCCCAGATGGAGACACACAGGAGGATATGAAAAGCACCAGAAATGGCAGATATCTCGGTAAATGCAGAATACCAGTTTCAATTTTTCTCCTAATTTCTTTATGAAATACGTGAATGTTTTAAACAAAAATTACAACTTCATTTTGTGGGGTTTATGGCACATGTGGATTGTAATTTACAAAGCATCTATAGCAACTACAGCAGAAAGGATTGAAGAGTTACAAAACTATGTGTTTGCCAGATATCTACCTTTTAGTTGAACTCGTACAATATTTAATGTTATTGGAGTAGGAAAATAACAAGTATTATTGTAATCCTAAGAGTAACATCAAAAGATAAAATAAAATAATGTGAAGGGGTATAGCTAAAAAACC
>NW_007829503.1:0-783 GCF_000696425.1 Galeopterus variegatus
AAAAGGGAACTCTTCCTCACTGTTGGTGGGTCTGTAAATTAGCACAGCTATTATGGAAAACAGTATGGAAGTTTCTCAAACAACTGCAGATAGAACTACCACAAGATCCAGTAATCCCACTTCTGGGGATATATCCAAAGGAATGGAAGTCATCATGTCGAAGGGATACCTGTACTCCCGTGTTCATCACAGCTCTATTTACAATAGCCAAGATATGGAGCCAACCTAAATATCCATCAATAGACACATAGATAAAGATGTGGAATATATACATAATGGAATACTACTCAGACATAAAAAGGAATGAAATTCTGCAATTTGAAGCAACATGGATGAGCTTAGAAAAAATTATATTAAGTGAAATCAATGAGGCACAGAAAGAGAAATGCTGTATGTCCCCAGTCCTAAGTAGGAGCTAAGAAACAAAGAAAGAAAGGCCATAACAAAACATGGAAATTTCAGAAGAAGAGAGCAGTCCTATAGTTACTAGAGGTGGGAAAGGGGGAGTTAGAGGGGTATAGGAAGTAATTGGCTAAGGGACACAAAAAGTAATTATGATTTGTAATGATGAACATACTAATAATATTGATTTGATCATCACATGCTGTGAACAAATACTGATAGTCAACTCTGTACACCATAAATATGTATAAATAAAAATAATAATTAAAAAAAGGAAAGTAAAGAGACTTGAACAACACTATAAAACAGCTGGTTCTAACAGATATATACAGAACACTCTACCTAACAATGTCATAATACTCTTTCCTTTCTAGTGCGTAC
>NW_007829504.1:0-783 GCF_000696425.1 Galeopterus variegatus
AGGTCCACAGTGAGAGGAGGAGCTTGAGCCAGGACGTCAATGAACACACTGCTTCCTTCCTTCAGAAAGTCTTGCTGTGAAGGAAACAATGTCAGTTGGACTAAACAATGTGCTTAATGCCTTAGTCGGTTTACATCTGATTCGAGCTGATCTTGCGGACCAGGCGGTTCACAGACAGGCAGCCAGTGTATGGACCACGTTTCAGTAGCACAAATGTAAGGGACATGAATTAGAATTAATTATGTGTGCAGCCGGCAAGATTAGGAGGAGACACCACTGCAATGGTGCCCTCTAACTTCGTTATGTAATGTGTACAATAAACCTTGTTTGAAGTATAGATGAGTTCAAGCTGGTTGTTCTGTAAAAGATAAATTTCTTTAAACAATCCCATTTTTATATCTTTTATTACTAAAACAATTAAAATGTCTTTCTCTATGAAAATAAATAAATAACAGGCAAAGCTGAGTGTCATATTATGGCTGTCGTTGCCTCAGAGTTAAGCCCTTCTATTTACAGAGTGTGAGTGTCTCACATGCTGAACGTTTGTCTCCCTAAGGGACAACTCACGGTCTTTTCAGGAGCTGGGATGTATGGCATTACTCTGCTCCATAAAATGACTGACATTGGGATAGGATTGTGCATGTGAGTGGGGAGGGAGGAACAGGAGCTGGAAGCCTCCCCTGCTGCTTCTGATAGATCTCTCAAAAGTACAGGGAACTGTTGTCAGAGCCATCTGGCTGGGGCTGGCAGACCCAGCAGTCAGTTAAATTGAAGGTTCTTGCA
>NW_007829505.1:0-783 GCF_000696425.1 Galeopterus variegatus
CTCACCCTGGGTGCTCTCTAGAAAGGGCTCCATGGGAAACATGTTGAGTGAAATAAGCAAAACACAGAGGGATAAATAGGGCAGGTGCTCACTCATATGTGGGAGCTAAGAGAGGAAGAAAGAGGGAAGGAAAGACCACAGCAGTGCGCTGGACTTGCAGAGGGAGAGAACATTCTTTGGGCTACAGAGTGCGGTGGGTGGGAGGGAGGAAGGAGCACTGGGTGCTTTCTAGAAAGGTCTCCATGGAAACCAAATGCAGAGAGAAGGGAGACCACAGAGAGATAGTCCAATCATTACTTTTAAAGTTGTTGGTTTTTTCCTTGGGTCCTGATAATTCATACAGCCAATGCTTTTATTATTGCTTAACCAAATGAATATGAATCTATTATATGGTAATGTACTTTAAATAGGGTAAATACTATAAAAACCTATACTGTAATAATTATATAAAATAAAGAAATGTATATTATATATAATATATAATAATAATATACTATACTATAAATACATTATATTAAATATTCTATAGATTGATTTTTGAAATTAATTAAAAAAGGAAATAAAATAGCCTTAATATTTCTCTTTAGTTCTGCTTGCCAGTGGCTTCCAAGAGGTTAAACTTAGCTCCATAAATAATGAATTTGGCAGAGGACCCAGGACCAGCTACATAAGGATATCCTTTACAAGGAGATATCCATCTCAGTATGACAAATAGTCATAGACTTTCAGCTGTGCTCAGGCTCCTGTGCTGAACCACCGCAGGTGAAATGACGGGATCAATGG
>NW_007829506.1:0-783 GCF_000696425.1 Galeopterus variegatus
GACCTGATATATGACTGAAAGAACTCTTCAGTGCCATAAGAAAAGGATGGTCTTTTCTTTAAATGGTATTGAGTCAATCAAATATCTTTATAAAAAAAAATAATCTTGACAAGAACCTTTCACTAGAAACAAAAACAAATGCCAAATGAATTGAGTATCTAAATGGGAAATTAAAAAAATATATATTTCGGAGGAATACAATATTTTCAGGATGTGGGCATAGTAAAACAATTCTTAAATAGGACATGAAAGTATTAATCCAAAAAGAAAAAAATATATAGTTGGACTATATTAAAATGATCAACTTTCATTTTTCAAAAACACAAACCAGATTTTATATCTATATATTTACGTATTTATATTTATGTCTATATATCTATTATGATTTTATTTGTGCCTTTTGACACAAATATTATTCACATTGGGTGGAAGAAGATATTCAGAACGTATAGACCTAGCTAAGTTTTCACATAAAAACAAAGAAAGAAAGAAACTACACCCTAAAAAGCCAGATAACTCAGTAGAAAAGTGAGCAAAAACCTTAATCAGAAATTTGGCAGGATCATGTAGAACAGCCAATAAACATGAAAAAGACTTCAATACAGCCTCAAATTAGCCATAATTAAGTTGAGAAAGAATGTCATATGGTATATAAACAAAAAAAAAAAAAAAGAAAGAACAGCATAAATTTAAAAGCTATGTCTCAGGGAACCCTGGAAGTGATTACTCACACACGGAACAACTGGAAACAGATCAGAAAGGTAGGGAGTTTCTGAGACTTTT
>NW_007829507.1:0-783 GCF_000696425.1 Galeopterus variegatus
AGTATTTTTAGTTTCTTCTCTTCCTCCAACTATATCCTATGCCATTAGATGATAACTTTTTGATTTTCTTTATAGCATTTACAAAAATAAGTTTTGATCGTGGGTTTTTTTCTCACTCATTTTAATATGTATCTATTTTTAATTGAAAAATAAAAAATATATATTTATTTTGTAAAACATGATGCTTTGAAGTGCATATACACTGTGAAATGGATAAATTGAACTAAGTAACATATGTATTATCTCACATACTATTTTCTTTTGAGGTGAGGACACAAAATCTACTCTCTTAGTCATTTCCAAGAATACAGTACAATGTTATTAAGTATAGTCACCATGTTGTACAATAAATCTCTTGAATAGAGGAGTAGAGGTATCGGTATCTTAAACAGATAAATCAATAGACTCCTTCTATATAACAGAAAGTTTTTAACCTTTGCCAGCATTTTTCCAGCCCCTGTTAAGCATCATTCTATTCTCTGCTTCTATGAGTTCAACTTTTTTAGATTCCTCATATAAATAGTATTCTGTGGTATTTCTCCATTTGTGCCTGGCTTATTTCACTTAACACAATGTCCTCCAGGTTAATCCATGTTATGCAAATGACAGAATTTCCTTCTTTTTTAAGGCAGAATTTAAAGGAAAATTCAATTGTCCATATGCCACATTTTCTTTATCCATTCATTTATTGATGGACACTTAGGTTGATTCCGTATCTTGATTATTATGAATAATGTCGAAAAGAACATAGTAGTGCAGATAACTCTCTGACATTTTGATTTC
>NW_007829508.1:0-783 GCF_000696425.1 Galeopterus variegatus
GGCGGCCCGGCGGCCGGAGAGTGCGTGCTCGGCCGGGCGTGGTCCGCCGTCGGGGACTGAGGATGGGGGAGTAGCTGCTGGAGGAGACCTCGCGACACCGAGGTGGGCACGGGCCGGAGGCAGCCTGGGCCCTCCGGGAAGGGAAAAGCGAAATGCCTGGACGCCGGAACCTCCCCTCCCCTCCGCTCCTACGACCGGTGTCTTGTGTTCTTGCCCCGTCTTTCTCCCAGTTACCTGCACCACCCTTCCTCTGCCCCGCCTCTTGTTCCAGTTTCTTACGTTAGCCTCTTTCTCAGGCTCCCTTCACCCCTAGTCTGACCTGAGACCAGACACCGGCAACCTGACGGCCCCGTCCCTCCGTCCCACCCAGGGGTGATGGCAGCGTGAGGGCGTTCGCAGTGCCTTTACCTGCGGCGTCCACTTGGCATCCACCTGTCCCGCGGCTCGGGCCAGGGCACTTCAGCCACACCCACGCTGACCGAGAGCAGCCCATAGGCAAAGAAGACCTTATCCCAAAGTGGCGATTGCGAATATATTCCCTTTTTCTCTGATGGTTGTTTTGTAGTCTGGATGTTTGTTCATCTCCATCAGTATATTTACAAAGGTGTATTTTTGTGGGATGAAAAGGAGGGATTAGAAATGAGCCAAAGACCGTTCACAGGTAAGGACAAAAAGTTTTAAATAGATATTTAGGATTAAAGGAAGAAAGAAGAAACAGGATGCTAGGAAGATTTATTTTTCAAAGCATTATGAGATATTTGGAACTAAAGTTTAAATGTGATA
>NW_007829509.1:0-783 GCF_000696425.1 Galeopterus variegatus
TTTTCATTTCTGATTTTATTTTGGTCTTCTCTCTTCTTTTTTTGTTAACCTAGCTAATGTTTTGTCTATTTTATTTATCTTCTCAAAAAACAACTTTTTGTTTCATTGATCTTTCGAATAATTTGGGGGGCCTCTTTTTCATTTAGTTCTGCTCTGATCTTAATTATTTCTTTTAGTCTACTAGTTTTAGTATTGGATTGTTGTTGTTTGTCTAGCTCTTTGAGGCATAGTGTTATATTGTTTATTTGAAGTCATTTCATTCTTAAGATTAAGTGTTTACTGCAATAAACTTCCCTGTTAGTACTGCTTTTGCAGTATCATAACACTACATTCACACAGTAAAAGCCATGTATGACAAATCAATTGCCAATATCATCCTAAGTGGGGAAAAGTTGAAAGTATTTCCCTTAAGAACAGGAACAAGACAAGGATGCCCACTCTCACCACTCCTAGTTAACATAGTATTGGCAGTACTAGCCAAAGCAATCAAGCAAGGGAAAGAAATAAAGTACATCCAGATTGGAAAGGACAAAATCAAACTATCCCTGTTTGCAGATGACATGATCTTACATATAGAAAAACCTATAGAATGTGCTAAAAAAAAAACCTCTTAGAGCTGATCAACAATTTCAGTACTGTTGGAGAATACAAAATTAACACCCCAATATCAGTAGCATTCTTTTTTTATTCTTTTTTTAAAAATTTTTTTATTTTTATTTTGTCAATATACAATGTGGTTAGTTATTGTGTCCCATCACCAAAACCTTCCTCCCTCCTCCCCCT
>NW_007829510.1:0-783 GCF_000696425.1 Galeopterus variegatus
AGATTTGTAAAATGCTTTCAGCTATATGTATTTGTATGCTTTGGCTGTGGTTTTTCCCTTAGTCTAACTTAATATCAAAACCTGTAATTATGCTATTAATTATGCCATTACAAAATTTATTTGCTTTTGCAGAAATCTTTCTTCAAAAAAGATTAAACACAATCTCTTTCGTTTGATAATAATATCAAAAACTTTAAAGGAGGAGCAAGGATTATGGAATAAAGAAATACAGGCAGGTCACTCTCAGTACTTCCAGGGCAACCCCATCTTCTACTTAGGTCCTCTGGCCTAGAATCTATTGAAGATCTAGAAAACGTAATGAAGTTTCAAACAGATGTGGCTCCTGCCTCCTAGGAATCTACAGAATCCTTTGTGGGACAAAGCAGAGAAAGTAACATTTGGGTCTATATGAAACATTATGAAAAAATAGTGTGACGTTTATAGTGGAATCATAGGGAAACTCTTAAGTAGCACCCTGGCCTGTGATAGATAGGTGGGCATGGAAGTATTCTTTAAAACAAAGTCTGTTGTGATTTTTCAAGCCCAGGAATGATGTGTGTCAGACATCAGAAGGGAGAATTGATCCTTGTATTCTGACAGTTGACAAGTTACAAGTTGTGTCCTTGCTCATACCCTTTAATTCAGAGACAGGAAGTGTTGTTCTGTTTTGCCGTTGTAGGTGGATCTGTGTTGAAGTTTGTTGTCAAAGTGGGTTTTCAGTATTAGGAATGACCTGAAAAGTCTCAGGGTAAAGTTTCCCAGATTTATTTGTGGATCCAATGA
>NW_007829511.1:0-783 GCF_000696425.1 Galeopterus variegatus
AGCTTATTCACATTTTGCTAATTTTACGTGCACTCATGTGTTTGTTGTAGCTCTATACATTTTATGACATGTAGCTTTGTGTAGCCACCACAATCAAGATATTTGGCTGTACAGTCGGCCCTCTGAATCTGTATGTTCCACGTCCAAGGATTCAACCAACCACAGATCAAAACCCATGGATATGGTGGGCCATGTGTACTACACCATTTTATATAAGGGACTTGAGGATATGAAGATTTTGGTATCTGAGGCGATCCTGAACCAGTCCCACACTGATAGAGAGGGCCGACTGTGTCTCACTACCAGACTCTCTTGTGCTTCTCCTTTATAGCTCCTCCCTATCCCCCATCCCTAACCTCAGGCAACTGCTAATCTGTTTCCCATCTCTGTAATTATGTTATTTAAGAAATGTTATATAATTGGAGACATGAAGTATGAATTCTTTTGAGATTGGCTTTTTTTTACTCAGTGTAATTTCCTTGAGGTTCATCCAAGTTGTGTGTATCAGTAGTTTCTTCCTTTTTACTGAGAGTGGTAGTCCATAGAGTACTGGTCTGTTTTGTGCTGCTGTAACAGATTATCTAAAACTAAGTAATTTACAAAGAATAGAAATTTCTGGGCCGGCCTGGTGGCGCACTGCTACAGTGGGCCGCTTGGGAAGCGCGGCGGCGCTCCCGCCGAGGGTTCGGATCCCACATACGGACCGGCCGCTCACTGGCTGAGCGAGGAGCGGGGGCAACACCGAGGGTTGCGATCCCGTTGCCGGTCCCAGTCCGGTACGGG
>NW_007829512.1:0-783 GCF_000696425.1 Galeopterus variegatus
CTTGGTATGATGAGTTTACTTATATCGAAGGACTTGGTCTGATTAGTTTACTTAGATCGATTAGATTGTTCTGATGAGCTTGGTCTGATGAGTTTACTTCGATCCATTAGCTCGCTCTGATGAGCTTACTTAGATCGATAGGCTTGGTGTGATGAGTTTACTTAGATCGATTAGCTTGCTCTGATGAGTTTACTTAGATCGATGAGCTTGGTGTGATGAGTTTACTTAGATCGAAGGTCTTCGTCTGAGGAGTTCATTTAGATCAATTAGCTTGCTCTGATAAGTTCAATTAGATTGATGAGCTTGGTCTGTTGAGTTCACTTAGATCAAAGCCCTTGGTCTGTTGAGTTTACTTTGATCGATGATCTTGGTCTGATGAGTTTACTTAGATCGATGAGCTTGGTCTGATGAGTTTACTGAGATCGAAGTCCTTCGTCTGATGAGTTTACTTAGCCCGATTAGATTGCTCTGATGAGTTGACTTAGTTCGATGAGCTTGGTCTTATGAGATTACTGAGATCAATGAGCTTGGTCTGATGAGTCTAATTAGAATGATGACCTCGGTCTGATGATTATACGTAGATCGATGATCTTGGGGTGATGAGTTTACTTATATCGAATTCCTTGGTCTGATGAGTTTACTTAGATCGATTAGGTTGCTCTGATGAGTTTACATAGATCGATGTAGCTTGGTCTGATGAGTTTACTTACTTAGATGAGCTACATCTGATGAGTTTACTTAGATCGATGAGCTTGGTCTGATGAGTTTACTGAGATCAAAGGC
>NW_007829513.1:0-783 GCF_000696425.1 Galeopterus variegatus
CTCCTGAGTAACCATCACATTTTTATGGAAAGAAATGATCAGATGTACAATTCAAAATTGTAATTTATACAATTTGAGACCAAAGATAATTTTCTTTTTGTTCAGAAACACAACAGGACTCCCAAATTTTTTTTAAAAAAGTGTTTAAATGCACCCTTTTTTGTTTGTTAGGAGATTCTTAGGTCAAAATAATTAGATACATATTAATCACTTGGCATTTTGCTTATAGTATAATTGGCCCCCAAATATATGCCAGTGGCTATCATTTGTGATAATTTCACTGTTGTATATTAGAATTAAATTAGGTAGAGAAAATGGAAATATTCTTTAGAGTTGCAAAATACATGTGATGATATCTAATTTTTATATTCTCATATAGAAAAAGATTGAGTTGTGGGGAAATGACTAGGGAGGTCATAGAATTAGAGAGGAAGCAGGAGGAATTAATGAATACTGGAACCAGAAGATATTAGTTTGAATCTTTTGTCTCATTTATATGCTCTCTCTGACTTTGGGCAAATTCATGAGCTTCTTTCAGCTTCAGTGTTCTCTTCCGTAAAATGGAAATAATAGTGTATAACTCATTGGGTTGCTATCTGGGAGTTAAATAAAATAAGTTTTATACAATTATTTTATAAACCATAGAAAATTGTAAAACATGATCATTGTTATTAAAGAAAGGCAAAGGTAACGCTTATTGTGTTTATATAACATTCCAGGCACTTTTTATGAGAGCTTTGCGTATCAACGTCTATATCATATCTTTTATTTATTTATTTATTT
>NW_007829514.1:0-783 GCF_000696425.1 Galeopterus variegatus
AAAAAAAGATACAGTTTCATCCTAATGAACTTAAGTTCCTCATTACTATCTCATGACCCAGTTTATTTCCTTCATTGCCCTGACCACTACCTGAAATGATCTTCTTGTTCATTATCAGTTACTTCATTCATTTTTTTGTTTGGACATACAAGGTGCAAGGGAGCAGGCACTTAGAGCAGGGCCTGGTACGTAGTATGTGCTCAATAAATGTTTGTGGAAGAAATGAATAATTAATAGGCAAGATTAAATTATTTTTGTTAAAGGATGGAGGTCATATAAGCACTAAAAAATGTTAAACCATTTCAGAGGTTTATGAAATTGGTGTCAGAGATTTTTTTTAAGTTGATATAGTTTTATTTTGATGTAGAGATGGTATACGTAGACCTCTTAAAACAAGATCAGGGAGTCTTTTCTTCAAAATGAACTATTTGAAAGACCTTAGAGTCAGGAAGAGGAGAAGGAAGGAAAAGAAAAGATGCAATTGGCCCGTTCATTTTCCTGCAGGTCATAGGAAGAGAAGAGGACTGAAGGAAGAGCCAAGAAAGGAAAAGGACACTCTGAGCACCTGTGCTGTCCCTGACTTGTGTGGTTCCACCTAACACTCTGGATCTACCTCATCAGAGGATGCTGCGGGCGTGTATTATGTCCACTTTTACACATGGGTAAAACTAGGTTCTAGGAGGTTGAACAATTTACCCAGGACACACAGCTGGTAAACAGCAGAGCCAGGATTCAATTCTAGGTTGACCAAGTTCAATCTTATGTACCTCTTGTGAAGGGAGC
>NW_007829515.1:0-783 GCF_000696425.1 Galeopterus variegatus
GACTTCAAGAAGCTATGTAAATATCCCATGGTAGTATTAAATACAAAGTTACTTTTAGTTATAATGTTCATTATGCTTTATTTGCATACTTCTTTCTTTTATAAGCTTTCCTCTTCTTTTTTTGTCTCATAGGGATACATCTAAATATTATTAGGACAAGGGTGTGGTAGTTTTCCCCTTTCTTCAGATAAAACAAGACAGCCCTAGACAACTGCATAAAAATCAAAGTCAATAATATGGCGGTACAAAATATCAAAACTAAGAATACAAAGAAATCATTGAGAATTCATAGCATTTTATTGAATAGTAGGTTCATCCATTAACATAAAAATGTGCTCCCTTAACAGAGATTATGATCTAATTAGAGATACAAGGCAGCTCAGTAATCAAACAAATGTGCTCAGGTAAAAACAAGTTATGACAAGAGTTAGTTGAAGGGGACCTAGGGATTATTCTGGCAGACTGGAGAGGAGTAGCAAATGTCAAGAAGAAGAATGAACAGAATACTGTGGAATATATTTTCATATTTGATCGGATGTGTATGTTTAAATGTCATTCATAGGCAACCGTATACTAAAAAATCCTGTAAAAGCAGAAATGATGATAGACATGGTTCAAATGCAGATGCTTCGAGTATTTATTCAAAGTACTTCACTTTCCTAAACTTCATGTCATAGGGCAGAATAACATAAGGAAAACACAAGAATGAAAGTTCACCAGAGTTTTCACAAAGAATGATCTTGCAAGTTTATGACTTCACATTTAATGTGCTATGTACATCAC
>NW_007829516.1:0-783 GCF_000696425.1 Galeopterus variegatus
ATATCATCTCACCCCAGTTATGATGGCTATTATGGAAAAGACTGGGAATGATAAATGCTGGTGAGGTTGTGGAGAAATATGAACTCTCATACATTGTTGGTGGGACTGCAAAATGGTGCAGCCTCTATGGAACATGGTATGGAGGTTCCTCAAACAATTGCAGGTAGATCTACCATATAACCCAGCTATCCCACTGCTGGGAATATACCCAGAGGAATGGAAATCTTGATGTCGAAGGTATACCTGTTCCCCCAATGTTCATTGCAGCACTCTTTACAATAGGCAAGAGTTGGAAACAACCCAAATGTCCATCATCGGATGAGTGGATACGGAAAATATGGTATAACTACACAATGGAATACTATTGTGCTATAGAAAAGAATGAAATACTGCCACGTACAATGACATGGATGGACCTCGAGAGAATCATATTAAGTAAAACAAGTCAGGCACAGAAAGAGAAATATCACATGTTCTCACTTATTTGTGGGAGCTAAAAGTAAATAAATAAATACATAAATAAACTGGGGGGGGGGAGGGAAAAATATACAACAATTACAATTCCTTGAAGTTGATTTGACAAGCAAACAGAAAGGACATTGTTGGGAGGGAGGGGGTCCAAGAGGAGGGAGGGAGGTTTTGGTAATTGGCCACTATAATCAACCACGTTGTATATTGACAAAATAAAATTAAATTAAAAAAATAAAATGAAATGTAAATAGGTACTCTCTGTTGCTACCTCCATTTAAAGGAAACTAAATGTACTCAGCATTCTATATGTGC
>NW_007829517.1:0-783 GCF_000696425.1 Galeopterus variegatus
CAGGGGCACTAAATATTTATTGAATTAAATATTAATTAAGCAACCCCTCTCAGAAATGAAGAAACAAGCTTGTGGAAGTTGACATAGTTCAGTTTTAGTTAGTATCAGTTTTTATATTCACTATGTTGCCTCTATTCATAGTCCTTTAACTTTTAAAAAATGCCTTATTTGCATCCTCTTATTTATCACCATCACAGTCTTATCAGATAGGCAGGTATTTTTCCTCATGTGTCAGGAGGTAATAATACTATAGCACAGAAAGTTTTAGTAACATGTTTAGGGTTGCATAGGGATTTGAGGGGAAGGCTCATATTATAATCTTTGCTGTGTAAGGATTCCAAGCTAGACTGTATATTGTATAAGACTGTATCATATTTTACTTGCATTTTACTGACTCATTCATTCCTTCAGTGAAAGAGAGATTAAACAAAACAGGCTAACAAGAAGCATTGGACCACAGCACATTCAGAAATAATTTTCTGTCATCCTGAGTCCCCTAAGCTCATTTCTTTCACTTGAAAAATCTTTTCTTTTTTAAAGTTTTGTTAGCTTTTTTAAAAAAATTACTTTTATTTTTTAATTGACATGTAATAATTGTCTATATTTATGGAGTACAGAGTGATATTTCTTTGCACTCTGTGATATACACTGTGTGATAATCAAATTAGGCTAATTAGCATCTCCATCACTGCAAACATTTATCCTTTCTTTGTAATAAAAACATTTGAACTCCTCTCTTCTCTCCATTTGAAATTATACAATAAATTATTGTTAATTATAGAC
>NW_007829518.1:0-783 GCF_000696425.1 Galeopterus variegatus
GAATTCATTAGTTTCAAGCACTATCAACACAGAGGACAATATATTGTTGGCATTCAGGTGGGAAAAGCAATAGTAAACATTTAAGGTCTTACCCCAGGGCTACATTAACTCTTGATCTTCTTTTATATTAACTCAGGAATTCAGAATTTCTGAATCTTCTGCAGAAAACTACATTGGTATTAGTTGATGAGTACTTTGAAAAACAGAAATTACCAAAATTTACACAAGATTAGGTAAAATTCTACATATCCCTATATCCAAAATTAAAAAATTGAATTTGTATTTAAAAACGTTTCTTGTTAGAAACATTTTTGAATTCAAATGTTTTCTGGGTGAATTTTTATCAAACATTTAAGGGCAAATAAATAATATCAGCCATCTACACAAAATCTTTTGGAATGTAGAGGGAGAATAACTGCTTTTCAACTCATTTTAAGAGGCTTGTATAACTCCACTATCAATACCTGACAAAATATTATCAGAAAATAATACTAGACACCAATATTCTTCAGGAATATATTAGCGTACTACAAAAAGTTTATGTAAAAAAGATAATACATTTCTTTCCATGAATTTTTGAAGTACCCTCATAGATAAAGTAATTTTTAAAAGTATTAGGAAATCAAACTCATTGCCATTAAAATATAAAACATCATATACGAAAGAGAAAATTATGTCAACATAGGCAGAAAAAAATCAATTCATAACATTCATACTGCTTTATAATACTCTCAGAAAACCAGAAGTTAACTTCCTCTGTTTGAGAAATTGTATATATAAAAA
>NW_007829519.1:0-783 GCF_000696425.1 Galeopterus variegatus
ATTATGATTTACTAATAAAATAACTCTACAACATTCTTGAAAACAATACATTTGCTTTTGTGCATGGTGAAATGAACAAGATTCCTAGTACTTCTCTTGTAATTCAGAGTTCCTACACTTTAACTTGTCCTCAAGCTACTGACTGATGGCATAGATTTATTTCTCCCTGGCCTATTCCCATGCTTTCCAGTTGGAACTGGTTGTGCTGATGTTGAGGAACCAGCACAACGTGGTGCCCCCTCCATACACACTACCTTTTCTAGATCACAGGTCCCTTTGAGAATTTCATGAAGGCTATGGAGCCTCTTGGGTGGAGGGGGTGGAGGGACATGTACGTAGGTGATGTGGCAGCTAAGCAAGAAGATCGAAGATCAGGCAAACCACAGTCAGGGGACAGTTGGGAAGGTTCATGCAGGACCAGTTTCAGATCTAGAGAGCACTCCCTGAGTGTCGGAGCTCTGTAAGGGCACATCTGCTGACTGAGTCTTTTGATCTTGGGAAGATCAGGTTTACCCCATCAGAGTTAGGCTTCAGTCTAATTTTACAGATGAGGAAAATGAATTTTTAGGAAGACAAAAATTTGCCTCTAGCCAGTTCCTAGCATAGTCACATAGCCAAGAGCTCTCTTAGTCAGCTATTACCTCGCCTCTGGCTTTAACCAAGCCTGTCTGACTCCATCACCCATCCTGTGCCATTTCCACTATTTGCTCTAAAATTGAATGTTCTATTTAACATAGTACTGGAGGTACTAGCCAGAGAAATCAGGCAAGAGAAAGAAATAAA
>NW_007829520.1:0-783 GCF_000696425.1 Galeopterus variegatus
TACCTCAGTAAATCTCACCTAGGGGGGCAGACTAGAGCAGTGATAAAGCTGGCACTGATAAAGAAGTAACAGTCACTCATTTTAAGCAAGAGAGAGGGATTTAAGTGGTAAGTGGCACAGTGACCTTGTTTTTATCTGTGCTTGAGCATACTTATTAAGTGATGTTATATTGTCACATTTTATCATAGTTTCAGTGTAAACTTGTCTGAGGTTGGTTTTCTGTGACATTACGTTCAATAGAAGACTGACATGGCCTATCTGTGAGTACCAGGGTAATATCCAGATGTTAGTGGATAGTCCTTCTTTTTGTTTTTTTTCTTTTTCAAAACTAACACTTCTGTCTCCTTAATTTTGTAATAACTATGGCTTCTTGGCAGTTTAAAATTTTTGTTTAATGGTCCAGTTGTCCCCATAGGTTGAAATGCATGTGGCAGGATTTTCTTTATACTACTCCTGGGAAATATCCTAGAAAACCCATAATATTGGCAGAAGGGGACACATCAATCATCATATGTCCAAAATTAGTTTATGTGTGAGATACAGAATTTAGGAGGAAATTAATTGTGTAATAACTTGTTTCCATTAATACTGTTTTTTCAGCCCGTTATCTTAAAAATCAAGATTATCTTGATTATCATAAAAACGGCTGTTTTGTAAACTTGTGAAATTAATTATTTGCCAGACTATTTTGACTCCAAATGCACTCATTTTAAACTCTATATTCTAAAATGGTCAAAGTACTACCTGTAATGGGAATGGAGGTAATTAAATTGTTTATTAGAG
>NW_007829521.1:0-783 GCF_000696425.1 Galeopterus variegatus
CCCCTAGTGCTTTAGAAAGAGGAATTTGGCAATGGGTGTGTAGGAGGAGCCAGAAGAGGGGACATAGAGGCAGTACAAAAATCGATTCCCTCAGGTCTCTAGACATAGAGGTTAACATTGCTTCCCAGTGTTCCAATGCAGCTTCTCCATATTTCTCCAGCCTTATCTCTCCCTGCGCCACTCCCTGCCCCCTGCCCCTGCCTTTGTTCTCTGTCCCTATCCAAAGCAGCCTGCTTTCACTATGCTAGTAGGAGTTATACTCCCTTCCACTGAAGAATATTTGTACACGTTCCAATTGCCAGAAATGACTTTTCTTCTTTTTGATACCTTAACTCTTACTCATCCTTAAGAATTTGGTAAGTTCACTTGGGAAGTCTTTCCTGGTGTTCCTGCTTATGTCAAATGCCCTGTTAGAGACTCTCATGGCACCATGACCCCCTCACCTTTGTAACTTCTATCACAGTTGGAATTATCCATTTATTCCTATACTTATTTGATTAATAGTTGTCTGCCTCCACTAGAATATGCCCCACTAGGATATATGTTTCTTGAGGGCTGTAGCTATGTCTGCTTTTGCTCAACATTGTGTTCCTAGAGCCTGCCACATTGCCTGCCACATAGCAGACACTCAACATCTGTTGAATGAGAGTGAATGAGGAGAAGAATGTATATGCTGGACCAGAATGATAGCAATGGGAATGAAAAGAAAGGTGGGAAGCAAGAGTGACTGGTGGGGGTTGGGAAGGGAGAAGCAGAGGCAGGGAATGCCAAAGTTTAGGCTGT
>NW_007829522.1:0-783 GCF_000696425.1 Galeopterus variegatus
GCTGCTGGAGGCAAGCTGCAGTGAGCAGTGACCACGGCTGGCCTGATGTGAATGGTGCAGACAATAAGAAAGCTAAGAGCATTTCCAAAAGTTTAGAAGTAATTATGGCTGGGGACATCTAGATAGGAGCAGATAGCCCTACATATCTGAATGGCTCCAGAGGGTATCGTTAAATTGTACGTGTTTTGTTCCTAATGTCCACACAAGTCCTGATTTACCAAATAGAGGTTAAATGGAATACTGTCTTTCTTTTCCATTTTTATTTTGATATAAGTTCAGACTTACAGAAAAGCTGCAAAAAAATCCATTTACCCTTCACCCAGATTTCTCAAATGTTAACATTTTATTACATTTGCTTAATATCTCTCCCTCATCTTTCTCTCCCATGTTTCCCCCGTCTCTCCCCCCTTCCCCCCCTCTCGTTTCTTTACCATATGAGAGCAGCACCTTTCTCCCTAAATACTTTAATGTATATTTTCTAAAGACTGAGGACATCTTATATAACCACAGTGTAATTATCAAAATCAGAGAATAAATACTTAAACAGTACTGTTATCAATATACGAACTTTATTCAAATGTTGCTCATTGCCCCAATAATGTCCTTTATAACTGAAGAGATCTGTTATAACTAATATAATGTCCTTTATAACTAGAAATCGTGTGTTTCATTCAGTTGTCAAGTCTCCTTTTGTCTGCAGCACTTCCTGAGTCTTTTTCTTTAAATTTTTGCATTAACATTTTTTTTTTCCTTTTTGTCTTTTGTCTTTCTTCGTGACCGGCA
>NW_007829523.1:0-783 GCF_000696425.1 Galeopterus variegatus
TTCTTTCTTTTATATCTCTCGGGATGGAATGAATGTTCTAAAACTACTATATACGAATCAGCGTAAGGAACACTGTAGCTCTCATAAAACCTACTAGACACAAGTTGCAACAACTCCCAGTGTTAACTTTTTCATTGTTTAAATATTTAATACAATGTACAGATGAAAATACAGACACACTAAACAACAGTGTGATTTTTTTCTCCTTGAACTTATATATAACTTTAATTGATGGCAATTTCAGAAGGAGAAAATTTATCAGAATTGTTTTACCCCATACCTTTTTGGAATCACAGGGCTAATCAGTAGCAGCAATATCTCATATTTATAAGAGTTGCATGATTTATAAATAACTTATAATTGAAATTTTAATTGAGAGAATTGTATATTCAAATGTGGTTGTAAGAAATAATACAGAGAGACCACCTGTACACATAACTGAATTTAGACAAAGAAAATACTAAGAAATATTGAAGACTGGTAAATTCATGATATAGCAGCTATGAACTCTAATATCTTTGTGAGCTGTGATTATACATAATTTATTTCTTACAACTACTACTTTCAATGTGATAAGTGAGTTAGTAAGCTCACAGTAGAATTATCAGTTTACAAAAAATATAAATAGAATTAGATAATGAGATCCTGGCCATGAATTCTTCAATTTAAAAATAGACATTTGACAAATATATTCACATTCCAAAATTGCTCTGATAGGGCTGGCCCGTGGCTCACTCGGGAGAGTGTGGTGCTAATAACACCAAGGCCACAGGTTCGGATCCT
>NW_007829524.1:0-783 GCF_000696425.1 Galeopterus variegatus
ATTGTTTGAAAACTAGGAAGCTGCAACAATTATAACAGAAAAAAATTATAAAATTGGGTTGCTCTAAATGTTTATGGTTCATTTCTTTTTCTCTTTTTTAGTTTTATGGTGTGATCAAATAGAAACTCAACAAAAATGTTTTTAGATAATATTCTCAAATTCATAAAGAAAAATCATTTCTTCTATTTGTTTATTCAAAACTTAGTATTACACTAAGAGATCTAATTTAATCAGATCAATTTAGTTTTAAATAATCAATTAACTCATCTACTTCATTCCATCTAATTCAACCCAATGTGATTAAAACAGTTTCAAAAGGTAGAGATAGAATTATTTTCATAAGGCCAATAGGCTAAGTCTGAAAGTAATATTAAATATAAAAAGTCAATTTCTATACTCAAACATAAAACATAACTATATGAAGACGCAATGTGTGTCCTAGGGTAACTGCAGTTTGATCTTATGGCATATTTGTTTATTTGTTTTTTTTTGTCTTTTTTCGTGACCAGCAACAGATCGCAACCCTCAGTGTCGCGCCCGTACCGGACTGGGACCGGCAACGGGATGGCAACCCTCGGCGTTGCTCCCACACCTCGCTCAGCCAGTGAGTGGCCGGTCCGCATGTGGGATCCGAACCCTCGGCGGGAGCGCTGCCGCGCTCCCAAGCAGCACCGCTGCACTCCCAAGCAGCGCACTGCAGCAGTGCGCCACTGGGCCGGCCCTCTTATGGCATATTTGATTCAATGGATTGGCATAGATCACTGTAGTTAAATCATAAAATTG
>NW_007829525.1:0-783 GCF_000696425.1 Galeopterus variegatus
AAACAAATGAAACACACACAAAAATCAGGTGGTGGTAAGTGCTAGCAAGGAAAATAAATTGAGGAATAGAAAACAATGAAAGGGTTTACCTTCAACAGGGTGGTCTGAAAAGGCTTTCTGCGGAGGTGACATTTGAGCAGACAACTGAAGTGAGAGAGCAAGCCATATGGATATCTGGAGGCAGAGAATTCGAAGTAGAAGAAATGCAAATACGAATGCCTTGTGATGGGAATGTGTTTGAGGAATGCAAGAAGACCAGTATGGCTGGAGCACAAAGTGAGGGAAGACATACCAATGCATGCCCACTGCACTGTGAATGCTGTGACTGATAGGCTACTCTTTTGTACACTTGCACTTCTGATCCTCCATTTGAGTTGTGTGCTTACTGAGGGTCCATTGTGCTATTTTCTAAACCTGCATATGGCACTTATGCTTGCAATTGCAACTATATAATTTAACGAAATAATATGGAAACCGATGAAATATCAATACCAAAAAAGAGATGATTGCCATTGGTATGAAAACTAAGTTGAAAATTGGAAACACTTGTTGAAGATATGTAGCTAAGACAAACTGTTATTGAGTTAATTGTGAGCAAGACAATGTAAAAGCCTGTGGGGGGGAAATTCATAGAAATCTAAACAGATTCTGTGCTCAGATTGTTTACCAGTGTATTCAAGATGTTGTTCCATTAAAAAAAAAAAGCAAAACTGGCAATTTTATTTTTATTTTTTATTTTATTTTATTTTTTTTTAAAAAGATGACCGGTAAGGGGATCTTAAC
>NW_007829526.1:0-783 GCF_000696425.1 Galeopterus variegatus
AAGAAAAAAAAAAAAAAAAAAAAAACCCTTGATTGAAAGCCTACGGGGAGTTTGGATTTTAAGCAATAGCTTCCTATTCTTCTTGCTTGATGCCCTGCAATAAAGTCTATAAGGTCAGTTAGAATGAAAACACATGCAAAGCCATTTAATGACAATTAACTAATGACTAACATACTTCCTTCATTGCAAGTCTCAGTATTCAGGGTTTGGTTTATTGTGTGTAGAGCAGGTGGACCTCCCTTGTTCGGTAGCAAGGGGTGGACCTACATGTTATAAAGATATGAAAGAACAGAGAGAAATTTCTGAATTGGGTTGCAAGTGGTGAATCTGGACAGAAAACATATGTATAAATGGGGGAAATTAAACAGAAAATTATGGCACCTTGCATATTAGTTACACAATGAAAAATATTAAGATCATACCTTTTATAGTACTTTTATTAATCAGCTACTAAGTGCCCTTTATTTGAGTAGGTGCTAAGAGATAGCAATTGTGTACAACTGTTTCTGATATAATTTCCTTTGACACATACTATCCTGGTAACTGGTCTGAATTTAAACTCATAAACACAATCTTAGCATATTTCCACAATAAATTCATTTTCCAAATCTCTCTCTAGTTTTTAAGTTATTTTAACGCAGTGCTTATGGAAACTTTAGCCCGAATTTCTTTTTGGCAGCCTAATTATAGAAAACAGTACTGACTTGTAATCAAAGTGGTTTCAAATCTGGCTTCCCCACTTTCTAGCTCTGCTACCGTGAGTAAATAAAATAATCTTCATCT
>NW_007829527.1:0-783 GCF_000696425.1 Galeopterus variegatus
GAAAGCGTCCTGAGATGACATCTGAAGTCAAAGAGTCACCGTTGAACAGCTTTATCCCAAGTGCTGAATCACCTGATCTCTGCCAGTAGAAACAGTTGGGATCTTAGTGCCTCGGCTTCTGTCATCTTTGAGTCACAAGTTAAAAATACAGAGGGAAAGAGAGAAATGGGTCTGGTTGTTTTACCATCATCACACCATTATCATCACCATGACAGTGGCACCCACGGATTGATTATGAAGTCTAGCATATAACACTGGCTGAGCACTGGCCCATGTAGGACAAATGCCAAGGCACCAGATTAAGAGTATTGTTGCCAACATAGAAGATCAATACTGTGGTAAGGCTAAAATTCACTAAAGACAGGTTCAGGGTCTTACCATTTTGGGTAGACTTTGCAATACTGAATGATTGGCCAAAAGTATACAGACGAATAGGCAGCAACATCAGAACACAGACGAATGGGCAGCAACATCAGAAAGTCCAGGGTCAAGCCATGTTTTGTCTCAAGTGTGACAGGAAGTACAATGACGCTTTGGCTCTCCGTGTAGATGCCAGCATCCTCCAAGTTCAACCTACATTTTTTCCCAAAAAGCTACAAATTATTCTCGGCTTATGAAGCAAGTTATTTGTTTAGTCTGGAGCAACAAAGTACAAATAACATTTGAGTTTTCCATGGCTGCATCAGATAGCTCCTGTGAAGGTTTCAATGTAATTTTATAAGAAGCAAGTAAAGAAATGCTATTACATTTGCAAGTTGGAAGTTGGTTTAAATATGCTTTATT
>NW_007829528.1:0-783 GCF_000696425.1 Galeopterus variegatus
TGTAGGGAATGATATTCAACCTCAAATAGCCACCCAATAATGAAATAAAGTCTTTTTTCTTTTTCTTTTTTTAATTCTAGAGATCTGTTGAATAAAATAAAATATTATATAGTCTTTGACTTAGACTGGTTTCCCACATAAGCAGAACCAGGACTTGAGTTCAAGTGGGTTATTTGGGGTGATTCCACAAAACACTGGTAGTTAAAAAGAAGTGTGATTAGGAGGGTTCACAAGCCAATACAAGGCTTGTTAATGAGTAGAAGGCCACTTTGCCCCACTGGGGCTAAATCCCACTGGGACCTGTTGGCGATAGTTGGACTATTAATAAGAAAATATTCAGCGGTATTTATCGACCAATATCTGTTCATCATTGGTTGAGAGTGTTAATTCCTGGCAATTCTAGCCAACTCTGCATGAGAGAATGCATGGGATTAGGGAAAGTCCTTGAGCAGAGACCCATAAACTTGTAGTAACACTGTATGTTGAGAAGGAAAGGGCAGAATGTGGCATATACTAACATTTATAAAGCAAATGTATTTCACAGGGCCTAGCTTCCAAAGCCCTGTAGTTTCAGGTATAACCTAACTTTTAAAAATTACATGTAGAAATATTAAGCTTGCAAAAGACAAGAAACTTTCCGCAGGCTAAAGTCTCTGTTGTAGATAAAGAATTGTAACACAGCAAAATTGCAAGCTCAAGGACAGATGCCCTTGGAGCAGGTGAATTGCTTAATTTTTATGTAAACATACTGAGGAAACTGCTGTAGGAAAAGACAGTATTTGC
>NW_007829529.1:0-783 GCF_000696425.1 Galeopterus variegatus
ACTAGCAACACAGGTATTATTTTTCAGACAAAACTACTAATGTAAACTGACATTCTAATACTCTTTAATTTTATACTTAATATTTGGTTAACAAAACATTTTTTTCTACTGAAGCAATTTCTTCTTCAACAAACTATTGTTTTCCTTTTTGAAAATGTTAATTGATATATACTAAAGTATCTACACTTTAGTAATTGTCCATGGATTAGGGATCATATAATTTCTGGAAGTGGATTTGCTGAGCATTGAAAACTGCCATTTGTTTGTGCTTTTCCATGAATGCTAATATGACTAGCTTAAATATAAGGTCTGGATATGTAGGTTAATTTTCTTTTCTCTTAAACTATTTTGATGCCAGTAGAGGATAAACAGATTTACTAAGTAAATTTAACAGGACTCACATTATTAAAGAAAACTAAATACAGTCACAGTCATTAGGTGGACTTGCCAAATTTGACCCATAAATTTTCTCAATGGTGATGCAAAATGTTGCCACATTTGAAAGGTATGTAGTGGATAGTGTGTAGTTATTCTAAACAGAGATTGAACAAATATTGGTATAAATAAAATACATAAATGATAATATAATTGGCAAAGGAATTACTTAATTGTCAGGACCACCACCGGCTGACCTGAACAGCCCTACCCTCGTTCTTTTTGGTGGGCAAGCAAATGGCCCGGGATTCCTCTTCCCCTCCTGTCCCCTTTGGAAGGAGACAGGAGAAGAGAGCCGTGAAGAGAGGTGAGCACACCACCGGCCCCAACCAGCCCAGTTAAAGGACA
>NW_007829530.1:0-783 GCF_000696425.1 Galeopterus variegatus
CTTAGAGATGTAATGAAAGTTAAATTAAACTATCTGGAAAGTCTGTCAAAGTTTGTCTTTAACCCCTCTAAAAAAGTATTGTTTCTCATTTATAAATTTTCCAGTATTTTCTTGTTACTTAATCTAATACCAAGAAAAAAATGACTACTTTATTATTATAATTGCAAAAATACTGTTCTAAAAGGCAATGGCATAATTTTGTGAGAATCTGCACTCCATCATATAGTGGTACACAATATCATAGTGTGTTAAGACTATCCCATTTTAGAGAAGCATAGTTCTGTTTATGGAAACACATGACTATTCAGTTTTAATGCTTTCATAAGTATAATTTCATTGAAAAGTTCATTAGGAGATATTATGCTGTGGATAAATTTGGAAAGAATGTTTTTCTGTCTTTATTCCCAGAGCACATTTATCATAGGTATATTTACTGGACATTTCTTATTCTGTCTTATTTTTATTTATAATTTTTACAAAATCTTTTTGGAAGTACCATTGAGGTTCATGGTTTAGACTGTTTGGTGGAAGTTCACTGGATACATTCCAAAATCAAATTATAGGAGATAGTCACAGCTCAACTTACTCCATAAAAATTAGTTTAGGTTTCTTCTTCAAACTAAATCTTCTCCCCAAACCAAGTTGAGTTGTGACTACCTCCTGCTTATAGTTACCAACAAAATAGAGAAAAATCAGATTTTCTCTTTCCTGCAGTGTTGCTAGCAGAACACCTCAACCTTAGAGAGTAAAAAAAAAAAAAAAAAAAAATCTGTTTGCTGGAAT
>NW_007829531.1:0-783 GCF_000696425.1 Galeopterus variegatus
TTGCTCATTCCTTTTTGTTTCTGAGTAGTATTCTATTGCTTGAATAATGTGGATTGATTGTATCCCCCAGAGTATATATATTACAAGCTTAATTCCCTCTGTAACTGTTAAAGGTGGGAAATCCTATTATAGTAATTGAAAGTTGAGGCCTTGAAGAGGTGGTTAGATTGTAGAACCATGCCATTGTGAATGGATTAGTAATGGTGGTCAGGGACGTGGTTATGAGGGCTTTAAAAGGAGAGTACATGAGGAACTCTCTCTCTCTCTTTGCTCTGCCATTTTCTGTCATGTTAGACCCCTGCATTACTGTAAAGTCACCCTCACCAGACGTGTTCCCTGAACTTTGGACTTCCCAGCCTCTAAAACTGTAAGCAATCAATTTCATTTTCCAACAAATAACCCACTTCCAAGTATTTTGTTAAAAACAACAGAAATGGGTTAATACATCGAATATTTGTCACAATTTGTCTATTCATCATATCATGGATGGGCGCTTGAATTTCTCTGGGGTAAATATGTAGGAATGGAATGGCTCTCTCATAAGGCAAGTAAGTATTTAATTATTGAGGAATTTGCCAGACTGTTTTCCAAAGTGATTGCGTCACTTTATATTCCCCAAAACACTGTATGAGAATTCAGGTTTCTCCATATCCTCAGTCTTTTTAAATGTAGCCATTCTTGTGATACTTCATTCTAGTTTTATTTTGTATTTTCCTAGTGATAATTGATGTTTAGCATCTATCAATGTGTTTATTTTACATCTGTACATTTTATTTAGTAAAG
>NW_007829532.1:0-783 GCF_000696425.1 Galeopterus variegatus
GAACCATAATTAACACTAAGGTGTCATTCCATTTCTGTATTCTGTGATGTACCTAGGCCAGAAGACCGAGTGAGTCAGGGTTTTTCAGCTACTTCCAGTTTTCCTAAAATATAGGAGGAATAGGAATGATTCCTATAAAATCATATAAACGTCTATATGATTAAGTTTCCTCATATGTAAAATGCTGATAATAATAGTACTCACCTCACAGTGTTGCTGTAACAAATACAATGAATCATGTAAAGGACTTATAACAACAAATCTTAGCTTTTATTATTATACTTTCTGTGAGTAAACTTATATTAAACATTGCTATTCTTTAAGGATAAAAGAAAATGTGTATGTATGTGTTTATGTATACCTGTGTATAACGTGTGTGTATATTAAGCACACATATATACTTATATTATTAAATAATTTATGAGGGTACTTCAAAAGTAAAATCTTTCTGTGAACTTTCTGAAGTACCCACATATTAAAATACTTATTTTTACAAAAATAAAATATTAAAAAAAATGTACATGTACACTTAACATTACTTTCCAATACTTTGTGCACTGGCTCAAAAGCAAAGTTTAAGAGGCCTCTCATGTGGAACTTACAGCTAGGACACCCTGCTAGCTCCATCCTGCAGGTGGCAGGAGGTGAGGGGGGCCTCTCAGCAACTATGCTTCTGTTTTGTATCCCATGGGGACCAAAAATGGGGACTTCGGGCCGTCCCAGTGGCACACTGCTATAGTGCGCCGCTTGGGAAGCGCGGTGGCGCTCCCACCGAGGGTTCGG
>NW_007829533.1:0-783 GCF_000696425.1 Galeopterus variegatus
TTTTCTGAGATCGATTTGCTTGGTCTGATTAGTTTTCCTTGATCGATTAGTCAGGTCTGTTAAGTTTTCCTAGATTGATAAGCTTGGTCTGATAATTTTTCTTAGTTTTATTAGCTTGGTCTGATTAGTTTTCCTAGATCAATTTCCTTGGTCGGATTATATTTCCTAGTTCAATGAGTTTCGTTTGATGAGTTTACTTAGATCGATGAGCTTGGTCTGATGAGTTTCCTTCCATCGATGAGCTCGGTCCGATGTGTTGACATAGATCGATGAGCTCGGTGTGATGAGTTTACTTGGATCGATGAGCTTGGTCTTTTGAGTTTCCTTAGATTGATGATCTTGCTCTGTTGAGTTTACTTAGATCGATGAGCTTGGTGTGATGAGTTTACTTAGGACGAAGCGCTTGGTCTGATGGGTTTACTTTGATCGATTTACTTTCTCTGATGAGTTAACTTCAATCAATGAGCTTGGTCTGATGATTTTACTTAGATCGATTTGCTTGGTCTAATGAGTTTACTTAGATCAATGTCCTTGGTTAGATGAGTTTACTTAGATCGATGAGCTTGGTGTGATAAGTTTACTTAGATCGAAACACTTGGTCTGATGGGTTTACTTTGATCGATTTTCTCTCTCTGATGAGTTAACTTCGATCAATGAGCTTGGTCTGATGAGTTTATTTAGATCGATGTGATCGGTCATATGAGTTTACTTAGATTTATGTGCTTGGCCTGACAAGTTTACTTAGATCGATGAGCTTGGTCTTGATGAGTTCACTTAGATCAA
>NW_007829534.1:0-783 GCF_000696425.1 Galeopterus variegatus
CACATGAGTGCACTGTATAGCTGCATAATACAAAAAGACAGCCCCAATGCTATGCAGAGACTTGATTTTTTCAAAAATAACAATGCTCTCTTTACTCACATTAAATAGATTATTACCTAAGAAATGTTTTGTTTTAGACTTGCATGGTTACCTATTTTATAAAATTTGATCAATTTTTAATGACTCCATTAAACTGCAATGTTTCCATTCAGAAAATGGGCCAAATAAAATCCATTCTTTAGGTAGTTAAAAAGCATGAAAATAAGACTTTGCAGAACACTCAGTCATTTCTGTGAGTGTGATTGCAGACAGAAATAAGAAAGAGGCATGTAATTAAAATCCAGATGGTAGGATTTTTAAGATAATGTTTTTTCTTCCCAGGGCAACATATTTTTTAAGGTAAAGAGAAAAAAATTACAACAAAAGACAAATATTACTATAAATATTCTCAGAGAACTATTTGCTTTATAAGCAACAAAAGGCACATTGTATATCTGAAATGACACCAGGCCCTGGGAACAGCCTAGAAAGTACAGATTCAAAGACTTCCCTTTTCATGCAGGGACTGCAAATTAATACTATTTATTTGAAGGTGGAGCTCTCAGATCATTTCCATTTCAGCCATCATTAGTACAACCAGCACAGTCAACAACAATTTTGACTTCCAGGTGCATTCCCAGTCTTTGCAGAAGTTGCTTAGCCCTGAATGCTTGAAAATTTAGGATGGAGTGTCTTGTATGTATGTATAGGCAGTGTGTAGAAGGTGGCACTAGACATTCCTAT
>NW_007829535.1:0-783 GCF_000696425.1 Galeopterus variegatus
ACCTTCAAACCTCTCCCCTTTTGAAATTATGTATGGGAGGTCCCCTTTACCTCCAGGAATTGTCCCTAAACAAAAAACCATACCCTCCAACCTAGCTATCCCGTTACTCTCGCATATTCGAGCTGAACTCTGAAAACACCAGGATTGGCTATTGCCTAATCCTACCTCCTCCCAAAACACTTCCACAGTACACCCTGGGGATTTAGTATTCTACACCTTCCCAGAGCCACAAGGTCCATTAACTCCTAAGTGGAAAGGCCTTGGCCCAGTCATTCTTTGCACTCCCACAGCTGCCAAGCTTTCCCTACCAAACAACCAAGTAACTCCATGGATCCATATCTCTAGGTTAAAATCCTGCTTCCCGACCTCACCAATGGATCCCAGGGAACCTACGCATGACCTGCAAGTTCAGGACACACCCTTTCAAGAAACTAAAACCTTTTCCTGCACTCCTCATCCCTCTAACCCCCTCAAACTCCATTTATCCCGACTCCCAAGTCTCCCTCCATTACAGGAACAATGACCACTCCCGTTAACGTTATCCTGTTTCTCTTACTGTACCTAGTAGGTGCCTCTAAATCCTCATACGTTTGGCCGTTCACGGTGCAAGAAACTTATACAGGAGAACAAGGTAAAACCACCAAACTACTCCCTTCCATGGCGGACTGTTCTCCAGCTGGATGACAAAGGCTTGCTAGCATCCCCCTTACAGGGAGTAAATGAATCCCTCAAGCCTCCTACCCATATCTATGTTTTCTCTTTGATCAAATCAAAGATTATTGC
>NW_007829536.1:0-783 GCF_000696425.1 Galeopterus variegatus
CAATTTGAAAATGTTAATGGATATTTTAGCTTGCAGAATAGTGACCACCAAAGATATCAAGCATTGATTTCTGAATGCTATAAATGTAGTCTTACATGGGAAAAAGGTTTTTGTGGATTCCATTAAATGAAAGACCTTTTGGGTTTTTTTAAAATTTACTTATATATTATTATTATTATTATTATTATTATTATTATTATTATTATTATTATTATTACATTCTATATTATTATTATTATTATTATTATTATTATTATTATTATTATTATTATTATTATTATTATTATTATTATTATTATTATTATTATTATTATTATTATTATTATTATTATTATTATTATTATTATTATTATTATTATTTTCTACAATGTTATCGTGGAGCAGTTGTGGGGAGGGGTGGAGTGAAAGGTGGAGGCAGATAGGGTGGGTGGAGGAAGAAAGAGGGTGTGTGTGGTTGAGGCCCATGGCAGCCCCCTCCTTGTACTAGGGGAGCCCAGGGGGTTTCTGGAGGCAGCTTGATCATAGTTGGGCTGGATGCGGGTGTCGGAGGACAGTGGCTGAGACAGTTGCCCTCCCACAATCCCCTATCAGGAGCCCAGGACAATTCTCACAGTGGTTCAGTCGTCATCACTGGCTGGGTGTGGACATCAGTGGGACATGGTTGAGGACCTTTGCCTTCCCCCAACCCTGGCTTTGGAGCCCAGGGGGTTCTGGTCCTTTTAGGTTTTATCAGTGTTCTTTGTTGGTTTAGGCCTTTATTGGTTAATATCAGAACTTTGTCTC
>NW_007829537.1:0-783 GCF_000696425.1 Galeopterus variegatus
ATATATATATATATATATAGCTAAATCTTTGGTGTATTGAAATAGGCAGCACTCTGAAAGACAGAAGCATCGTCCAGCCATTCTTCAGCACATTCCTTTACTACACGATTTAAAGCCGTCCTAGTGGAGCAAGCCCTAAAGCAGATTTAATTTCTGCCATTTTCCAGGAACGATGGTTGTGGCTGACTTTTAGTCAGAAAATGTCCTCCTCCTGTGCTTTCAAAAAAAAAGAAAAGAAAAGTTGAACTTGAGTTGAGTTACATTTCATCTAACCTAAGTATAAATGCATTCTGAGAAATGTTGAGAACAATTTAGTCAATTGTTCATCTGTCAGTGGTACTGTAAAATGCAGTCTATTTCCTCTGTTTGATTTTCTACTCTTCTACCAAATAGGATGTCATATTTGGCATTTTCAATAATGACTCAGATCTTTTTCACTGAAAGCACCTTAGAACTGGACTATAAGAAAACATTTCTCAGATGTATAATTATATGAATGTGATGTTATTGTTTCTTAATTTGTAATTCAGTCATTCTCTACGTAGGACTTTTTAAAACTTAGAAGGGAAATCTAGCTATTTCCAGTTGTCTGTTAAATTTGTTATGCCCAAATCAACCTCTGAAAAAAAGGTTTTTCAGGAACATTTACATTTAGGTTTAGTATTTTTTTAGTTAGGTAGAGTTTTAAAAATATTTGAGCTTGTCTGTGATGAAGTTCAATAACATTTTTAGAATGTTAAACTAAGACACTATTTTTTAATGTCAGTGAAATAAGTCTTTGAA
>NW_007829538.1:0-783 GCF_000696425.1 Galeopterus variegatus
TGCATGAGGGTCAAATCCTGGAAGCTAAAGAATTTGTTCTTTATTCCTTAGCAAAAGAGACTTTAAGTAGGTCAGGAAAGAGAGGGGAAGCATCTTACTGAGGCAGATCACTGTGATCACTGGAGCTGGAGGGTGGGTGATGGATTGCAAGAGGAGGGAGCAACACTGGTGGGAAGGAGATGATAAAATGTTACTAGAATTGGCAGGAGATGAGGGCTTGAAGCACAGCAGAGGGGTGAGGGTGAAGAGGAAAGGGTGAGGTCAGGAGATGTTCAGGGCATGTGATCAAGAATTTGGTGCAGTGCAGTGGAATGGGGGTGGAGGTGGAGGTGGGTGTGCGGAAGGGCCTCAGCCAGGTGTGCTCAGCTGCTCCTGCATCTGAACAGCTGCTAGCCCCTCCTGGTTGTATGTTTTCAACTTCTTAGAAAAAGAAATGCTTAGTATAAAAGTCCTACACATTTATTGCAGAATATAGAATGTATATAGAATGTAGAAAAAAGAATACGCAGGAAAAGTTTGTCTAATTCCACCTTTCACTGATAATCGCTATTAATATGTTGGTATACGCACATATATTAACATATATACAGAAACATATAGAATATGTATATGGTATATATGGTGCATGTGTATCAACATGTATACATTACATATCTGAGTAATATACATAGTGGGTATACGGTATACATGGTGTGTGCGTCTATATGTGTATCATTTTAACGGCAACATAGCAGTTTTATCTACCTATCCATTCCATAATTAATTCAACCGCTTCCTTATTGC
>NW_007829539.1:0-783 GCF_000696425.1 Galeopterus variegatus
TCTGTTATAGCAACACAAAAATGGACTAGTACAGTATGGGTCCTGAACATTCCTTTCTCAGCATTGGACAGATCTTCTAGGCAACAAATCAACAGAAAAACATAGATTTAAAACTATACTTTAGGCCAACTGGACCTGGCAGATATCTACAGAGCATTTCATCAACAACCACAGAATATACATTCTTCTTCTTAGCACATGGAACATTCTTCAGGATAGACCACATGTTAGGTCATACATCAAGTCTCAGCAAACTCAAAAAAATCAAAATCATTTCAAATATCTTTTCAGGCTACAATGTATTAAAACTGGAAATCAATAACAAGCAAAACTCTGGACTATATAAATACATGGGAACTAGAGAACAGGCTTCTGAATGACCTACGGGTCCAAGAAGAAATTAAAAGGAAATCAAAAACATTCTTGAAACCAGTGAAAGTAAAGACGTATCATACCAAAACCTGTGGGATACTGCAAAAGCAGTATTAAGAGGGAAGTTTGTTGCAATTAATGCTTACATCAAAAGAATAGAAAGATTTCAAATAAACCCCTTAACACTACACCTCAAAGAACAAAAAAACAACAACAATCCAATCCTAAAAATAGTAGATGGAAAGAAATAATTAAGATCAGAGCAGAACAAAATGAAATAGAAATCCAAAAAAAAAAAAAATGATATAAAAGATCAATGAAAACAAAAGTTGGTTTATTGAGAAGATAAATAAAATAGACAAACCACTAGCTTGGTTAACCAAAAAAAAAAAAAAAAAAAAAATTAAAAAA
>NW_007829540.1:0-783 GCF_000696425.1 Galeopterus variegatus
TCACTCCTTCAATTCTCATTTCCCAAGTTATTCTTTTCTTCTTTTCACTACACAGAATGATGTTATAAAATGATCATACTTTATTATACTTAAAATATGAATAAACAAACAAATAAAAGAGTATGTTTCTGTTTATTACTGTTAGTATGAGTATTTCCCCCAATATCTTCACAATTTAATATAAACTTCTACATAGAATCCTTCATAATCTGTCCTCTTCTTACCTCACCACTATTGATATCACATGCAGTGCCTCTTCTAGAATCCTTCATAATCTGTCCTCTTCTTACCTCACCACTATTGATATCACATGCAGTGCCTCTTCTAATCATAATAATTTGGGATTTAGGAACATTTTTTACTATATCATGCTTCTCCGTACTTTTGACCTATGACTCCTCATGTGAAATGTACTTCCCCAGATTTTTATTTGGCTAATTCTTTGGAAATTGCAGTATTTTTAAAGATTGGTTCGACATCTCCCAGTCCCAAACTTTACTTCAACCCTTTGCTAAGACAACAGATGAGAAGTTAAGAATTTTCACTGTATTAGCCCGTTTGTGTTGCTTATAACAAAATAATTGCAACTGGGTTATTTATAAAGAAAATAAAATTTATTGCTTACAGTTTCTGAGGGTGGGAAGTCCAAAGTCCATGTGGTGATGGCAACAGTGACCCAGGGGTCTCACATTGCAAGATGGTGGAAGCAGAGAGAGAGCAGCGAGAGCAGAAAGACAGACTCCTCTTTTAAAGCACTCAGAACCATGCCCCTGACAACCATTT
>NW_007829541.1:0-783 GCF_000696425.1 Galeopterus variegatus
TCTGTGTGTGTGCGTGTGTTTGTGTGTGTGTGTAACTTATCTGTGACCCAGGTAAGGAACTCCTAAAAATGCTTTTAAAGTCATTACAATGTGTATCGAAATATGAACTTAAAGAGAAACATCCCATATAATTAAACTTATGTTTTCATTTGAAGGGTAGATTATATTTGAGTTGCTTAGAATTGAAGGTTAGGTCTGACACAATAAAATTATTTCATCTTTTCAATTGCATCCAGAAATTTAGATTGACTGCCATTTAAAAATCACTACAGATAAACATAAAGGATATATTCTTTTAAAAAATGGTTTGTGAAATAACATAAAACATTGATTACAGCAAGAAGAAAACATAATGGTGTTCTCAGAGGGATAAAGACTAAGTTCAATTTCATTGGAAAGTCAAGAATCATGACCAAGGAAATTAATGTTCAAGTATAAAAATATTCACGAGAGTGCCCACACATAAGATTCACACCAGATACATTTGAACAAATGTAAATCAACAGACTTAGTCAGGAAGTATTATTTCTTGCCTAAAGGACAGACTTAATAAAGATGCCAACAGGATCTTTTGAAATTCAAGATTAAAGAGAGACCCTATTTTTTTTTGTTCTCAGATACGGAGTTTTGAACACTGACAATAAGTGCATTTACTTACTATATCAGTTGAACTTATACACACACACACACACACACACACACACATATACATATATACAAAATATATGTACAATATATACACATATACAATATATTTGAAAAACCCTTATATATTCAAAGACA
>NW_007829542.1:0-783 GCF_000696425.1 Galeopterus variegatus
AAATTGGAAAACAGAAAGTTAAGCCATCCCTATTTGAAGATTACATAATCCTATACACGTAAAACACTAAAGACTCCACCAAAAAATAGAACTAATGAATCAATTCCATATGGTGGCAGGAGACAAAATCAACATACAAAAATTGATAGCCTTCTTGTATAACAATAATGAAAAAGCTGAAGAAGAAATAAAGAAAGTAATCCTATCGTAATAGCTACCAAGAAAATGGTATACCTAAGAGTAAATTTATCCAAGAAGGTGAAAGACCTCTACAATGAAAATTATAAAATGTTGGTGAAAAAAGTTGAAGAGGACAAATAAATGGAAAGACATCAAATGATAATGGCTTGGAAGAATTAACATCATCAGAATTTTTATATTACCCAAATCAATCTACAGATTCAAAGCAATTTCTATCAAATACCAATGATATTTTCACAGAAATAGTAAGATAATCTTAAAATTTGTATAGAACAAAACATCTCGTATAGCTAAAGCAATTTTGAACAAAAAGAACAAAGTTGGAGGGATCACATTTCCTGACTTCAAAATATATTATAAAGCTATTATAACCAAGACAGCATGATACTGACAAAAACAGACACATTGACCAATGAAATAGAATAGAGAGCCCCAAAATATACCCATACATTTATAGCCAACTGATTTTTGACAAAGGTGCCAAATATGTACAGTGGAGAAAGGACAAAGGACAGCCTCTTCAACAAATGGTGCTAGGGAAACTGGATATGCACATGCAGAAGATTGAAATTAGACCCCTGT
>NW_007829543.1:0-783 GCF_000696425.1 Galeopterus variegatus
AAAATATAAATGTTATTTATGATTATTAATGGGTTTTATTGTTGTTTAAATGAATTCATATATAAATATTTTTTAATGTCTCAGTTTTAATTTCTAACATAGTATATACTAATAGGTATAATCCTCATAAACACTCTTTGGGGCCCTCAATCTTTAAATGTTAAGGGGTCCTGAGGCCAAGAAGTTTAAGAAGAGGCCAGGAAGTGCATTTCTAGAAGTGAATCTGAGGCCTGAGAGGCTGTGGCAAGGGAGCCCCCAGCAGGTGTCAGGACCAGGTGCTTTTGGGCCCTGCCAGCCGGCACCAAGGGGCACACGTCACCCCACATTTTTAGTCCCCACTTGGGGATCAGGCCTGGTTCAAAGCCCCCCATTTGGAGATACCTCCCTGATGCCCACAGCCTGAGTGAGCCCCTCCCTGTCCCTCTCAGGCCTGTCAGTCCGTCTGCTGCTCTCAGAGTGGCCTTCCATCTCCGGCACTGCACCTGCACAGGGCCTGTGCAGTTGCCGCTTGGTAAATGTTGGTTGAATTGACAAAGAACCCACCCTATAAACAGAGGCCCAGGACGAATCATTTGCCTAATGCCGTCTTTAATGACTGGCAGAATTCTGAACCCCGAACCTGCATGCTGATCATGGGCACACGGTCCCCCTGCTCTGGCCCTTGGTTTTCTCACTGAGCTCCATGCCAAGAGATGGGTCCTGGTTCAAGACCCTTTGCAGCCCCGACTTGGCAGCTCCCAGCCCCTGCGTGGCGGGGCCTCCACCCTGTCTCAGCAGGTAGGG
>NW_007829544.1:0-782 GCF_000696425.1 Galeopterus variegatus
GGAGGTGTTTGATCACCGTGAGCAAACACAACATGACTAAGTTCCATATTCTGTCCATCGGCAAGTCTGCTACACCTAATTGATTGCAATTTTAGTTTTCTAGTTGCTTGGATTCTGGGTTTGATTTTTTTTTTCTTTCTTTTTTTGCAGAGAGATGGCAGAGGGATAAAACAGAAGGGTTGGGGGAAAAAGGAGCATAACCCCAGGCAGATCTCTTCTCCTCCTTACAAAAGTGCTTAGATGAGCTCTTAGATGCCATACAAAGTGTGAAGGTTCAGTGACAGGTAGATTGAGAGGAGCAAAATGAAAAATGAAGACTTTTCAGGGTGTACTGGGCTGTGTGGCCTTTTGACATATCCCCCCACCCCCCACCCCGAGCCTCTTTGAAATGACAGTTGTTTGTTCTGCAGAGATTCCTCTTCCCCTGGCTGGTCATGAACAGTCACTGACCTGCTGGAAGAAAGGTCCTCAGGTCACTCTAATCTATGTACTACACATAGATCAATAACACCCAGAGTTAAACCCCCAACCATAAACATGTAACTCAATCAGCACTGTGAAGGTGGGGGCAAAATTTGCCCCCGAAAGCCTGCTGTGAACAGCAGAAAATGTGGGTGATTTCATTATCTGAGATTGCTTTGTCATATTTCTGCTGAACCGAAGGATAACTGAAATGAACATTAATAATTCAGTACCACGGCCAGGGCTGCAGAGCCCCTGGGCCCTGCCCCTCCCCGCCTCAGGTTCCTCCTGGGTCTGGGTGTGGAAACAGCCTGCCCCCC
>NW_007829545.1:0-782 GCF_000696425.1 Galeopterus variegatus
CTTTCTTTTTTTTCCTGTTTTATCTTTCATCCTTCTTTCCCTCCTTTATTACTTTTTTTTTCCTTTTTGCTACTGACGTTTTGCATCTTATTTCATCTTTTTTCTCCTACCAACTTGCAAGTTAGTTATATGCTCTATTACTGTTATTTTACTACTTAATCTGAAAATTTTAATTTGTGTGTTATAAAGTATGAAATTAGCATAATGTTGTATAAGGTGTACAGTATACTTTAGCGTACTATTGTTCCATACTTTAATTTTATCTATATTCTAACTTCCAAATTTAGCCATAAATGTCTTGTTGTATAAATCAGTTTGTTTATATTTGCCTGTATGTTTATTATTTTATTTTTCACTTCTTCATTTTGAACTATTCCCTGAAAGTTTGTTACTTCTTAAAATATGTTTTTGGAAGTTCTTTAGTAGGATTATTTTAAAAGTAAATTCTCTGCTTTTTTTTTTTTTTTTTTTTTTTTTTAAGTTTTTAATTTTGTAGTTGGCTTTTTTTTTTTTTTTTAGCTAAAATTATCTTTATTTTGCCTATATCCTTAAAATATTATTTTGGTACGCATTTCTTAACTTAGAGTTATTTCTATCAACACAGTGAAGATATTTCTGCACTGTCTTCTGACTTCCAATTAAACACACATATTTTTTTAATGTACTTTTGTCTTTAACTACCTTAAAAATAGTGTCTCTCCCTCACTCTTTCTCATATCAAGTCCCTTTTCCTCTGTTTCACATTGATCTTCTATTTCTTTTGCTGGATTCTATGCTGTGCT
>NW_007829546.1:0-782 GCF_000696425.1 Galeopterus variegatus
CACACACACACACACACACACATTATACAAGACAGAACATCATGAGTTAGAGAAGAATAGTCCAAATGCCCTGTGGGCTCAAAGGAAGGTAAGATCATATCCAGCTGACACAGGGAGAAGGAGCAGAAAAGCTCTAGGTAGGAGGAAGTATATGAGCTGAGCCTTCATGATCAGGGACGATTTTCATAGACTTTTTATAAAAATCTATAATGGAATTTTCATTTATCCCATTATTCAACAGGTATTTGCTGGGTGCCTACTACTATCAGGCATGTGATTGACATGTGTTGAGGATACAAATATAAAAAAATAGTTCTTATTGAGGAACACAGAGAGACAAATAAGTTAACAGATGATAATACAATGTTGTCATTAGAGATGGAGAAACATCCCCCTACCTAAAGGGAGGAGGCACCGGGGATTAAGAAAGCCTTTGGGGAAGGAGCTATGAAGTCAACTTCCCAGAGACAAGTGGACACACTAGGACTCACTGGTAAAGTGCTAAGAGATGGCAGTGGAAAGGTCACTGAAGGCTGAGAATTTAACATCTTTATGTGTCCAATCATTCAAAAAGTGTTTGTAAATTACTTACACTTTGCTAAGTAAATGAATCATGAGCTAAGAGAAAACATGACAAATTCTGAGAAATGTGAGTTCAGTAGAGCTAGAAATAAAGTGTTTAGCAGAAGTGGTCAAAAGAAGAGGTGAATTGTAAGAATGGATCAGAATTCAAAGCTCTTTAAAAGTCCTGCTATGGAGTTTGCTCTTTATCTCAAATACTT
>NW_007829547.1:0-782 GCF_000696425.1 Galeopterus variegatus
CATACACACATAGACTCACACACATGCACGCATACACACACATACTCACACGCACACACACACATACACGCACACACACTGACACACACGCATATTCACACAGACTCACATGCACACGCACACACACACAGGCACACACACTGACACACATGCATGCACACACAGACTCACATGCACACGCATACACACACAGACTCACATGCACACACTGACACACACGCATGCACACAGACTCACATGCACACGCATACACACACAGACTCACACACACTGACACACACACGTGCACACACAGGCACACACACTGACACACATGCATGCACACACAGACTCACATGCACACGCATACACACACAGACTCACATGCACACACACTGACACACACGCATGCACACAGACTCACATGCACATGCATACACACAGAGATTCACACACACACACACTGACACACACACATGCACACAGACTCACATGCACATGCATGCACACACAGACTCACACACACACACACACAGACTCATACACAAGCGTTCATATTCCACACAGGGGATTGTGATGAGGTGAGTTCTCCCCTACACCTGTGTGGAGGTACAATTTGGGATATTCTTTACAGAAAGCAATTTGACAATATTTAAAAAGAGCTTTAACTTGATTATAAACTTTGATCAGTCATCCTATTTCTGGGAATCTATTTGAGGAAATATTAAAAATACAGAAAAACGTTTTCATGAGGGGATGTTTCTACAAGTATGTGTTACAGTAATAAAAAGACAAAACAACTT
>NW_007829548.1:0-782 GCF_000696425.1 Galeopterus variegatus
CTGGATATTGAGAGACTGAATATCACACCTGTTCTGTGACATAGTATAGGAGATGATTTTTTTTTTCCTTTTTGTCTTTTTTACTGACCGGTAACGGATCGCAACCCTCGGTGTCGCGCCTGTACTGGGGACCGGCAACGGGATCGCAACCCTTGGTGTTGCGCCCGCACTGCGCTCAGCCAGTGAGCGGGAACCGGTCTCCACATGGGATCCGAACCCTCGGCAGGAGCGCCGCCGCACTCCCAAGCGCCGCACTCTCCAGTGCGCCACCAGGCCGGCCCTAGGAGATGATTTTTAATGCTTCACTTCTTAATAAGGCCCAGCTTTTTTTGTGAGAATATTTTCTTCTTCAACTTCACTTTGAAAATCTTAAAGATTAAATTTGTCTTGGCATTTTATTCTTACTTCAATTAAGATTATATTCCTGTGGCTTTTATCATGTGCATTAGATGATGTTAAGGAATTATTGTTAATTTTGAAGTTATGTAGGAAAATATCCCTTTTTGGAATGTATATGAAAGTATTTAGAACTAAAATGTTATGATATCTGCAATTCACTTAAAAATATTTCAGCAACAAAGTCAAGTCCATATGGTCAAATGTTAATGGTTGTTATCTAGGAGTTGGGGATGTGGGTGTTCATTATCCTACTCTTCCTAATTTTCTGTATGGCTGAAAATTTCCATAATAAAAAGTTAAAGGAAAAAAAGAAAGAAAGAGAAGGAAAATAATAATGTTTATGAATAATTTTAATAAGATAGAAAAATGCCTGTGATATAATG
>NW_007829549.1:0-782 GCF_000696425.1 Galeopterus variegatus
TTTTTAGATTAAAGTCTATTTTATCAGATATAAGAATAGCTACTCCAGCTCATTTTTCTTTCCTGTTTGAATGGTAAATCTTTTCCATCCTTTCACTCTTAGTCTATGTGAGTCTTTATGGGTGAGGTGGGTGAGAATAGCTGCTCCAGCTCGTTTTTCATTTCTGTATGCATGGTAAATCTTTTTCCATCCTTTCACTCTTATTCTACGTGAGTCTTTATAGGTGAGGTGGGTCTCTTGAAGACAGCATATGGTTGGGTCCTCCTTTTTAATCCAGTCAGCCAGTCTGTGTCTTTTGACTGGGGAATTTAATCCTTTTACATTAAGAGTTGTTATTGAAAAGTGTTGATTTACTCCTAGCATTTTATTGATTTTTGTTTGGATGTCTTAAATGTCTTTTTTGTTCCTTTCTTTCTGATTTACTATTTGTCTTCTGTATTTATTGGTTCTTTGGGTTGTAGATAAACTTTTTTTTTGTCTCTTCATTGTTTGCATTTTTATTTTACTAGTGGGTTTTAATTTTTCTTGACTTCCTTGCGTTGTAGATAAACTTTTTTTTTCTCTTCATTGTTGCCATTTTATTTTACTAGTGGATTTTAATTTTTCTTGAGTTTTTATGGCAGTGGTAGTTATTTTTCAGGTACCAAACCCAGTACTCCCTTGAGAATTCCTTGTAAGGGTGGTCATGTGATAGTGAACTCCCTCAGTTTTTGTTTGTCTCAGAAATATACTATTTGCTCTTCATTTCAGAAGGATAGCCTTGTGGGGTAGAGTATTCTTGG
>NW_007829550.1:0-782 GCF_000696425.1 Galeopterus variegatus
TTTTTTTTTTTTTTTTTTTTTTTTTAGAAACCTGGATGTTATTCTAGATTCCTGTCTTAATCACATCCAAATGATAGCTAATTTCTGACCATCTACACCCTGAAATTCCATAGAATCTTTGCCAATCTGATGGTGAAGACTTATATTTCAGTGATTGAATGTGCATTTTAATATTTCACTGCTCAAATGTGCATTTCTTTGATTCTGGATGAACTTCAGCATCTCTTTATAAGTTTAGACGATATTTATATTTTTTCTGTGAAATACATTTTTACTTTGGATATTTTTTTAAAAATTCAAGAAGAAACAGATAACCTCTCCTAAACTTGAAGGATCTCGTTTCCTTTCAGAAAGTACTTAATTTTCTTTTTATTTTCTGAGCTCCTGGAAAGATCACCCAGAAAATCCTGGTCATGCTGTCAAGCTCCTTACTGTGAAGCTTCCAGATGAAGAAAGCTCTTCAAAACCTTCCCTGAAATCAGAGAAGCTCTTTCCACCATTTTCTATTCCAATTAAAGAGTTATTTATAGGGAACCCTTGAGTTATGTTCCTCGCTCCTCTCCTTCTGTTCATGCCTCTTAGGAGTTGATCGCTATTGAATAGTTGAGTGGTCTCTTTAGCAAATGCATGCACCTGTTGATGCTTACATCTTTCAGCACCCCCACCCCACCCTCAGTTGTATTTAACTTCCTCCAAGTACCTCTGAAAAATATTAGACTAATGCTTCCAGAAGCCCTTACCCAGGATTCTATATATGCCCTGAGAGTGGAAAGAGCAGTGGC
>NW_007829551.1:0-782 GCF_000696425.1 Galeopterus variegatus
AAAGGGCGGTGCTGGCCAGCCCCAGTGAGAAGTGTGCTCTGGAATCACCTTCTCAAAGTAACGATGACTCTGATGGACAGAGGCAGCCACCCACAGGAGACCCTACTATGCTTCTGTTAGCTTAAAAGGACCGCTGTCTGCATAAAGCAGCATCACACTGCTGTAGATCTCAGCTGGGCACGTGCTTTTTTTCACACTGTTCTTAAGGAGCAGATGAAACTGTTTGGCCTCTGGTACTGCCCTAGGCCATGCTCCTGGCCATGTCTGCTTCTGCTTCCTTTAGGGTACCGACCTGCCTGACACCCTGTCCTGCATCATGCTAGGGAGGGCTACAGGAATTAGAAAATGAAACAAAATTAAATTTGGATTTCAGATAAATAGCTAGTAACGTTTTAGTATAAGTATATCTCATGCTACATTTGGGACATACTTACACTAAAAACTTATTCATTGTGTATCTGAAATCAGATAAACGGGACATCTTGTGCTTTATCTGGTATGACTAATCTTGTGGGCCCTGCCACTCCTCCTTGTCTGGGACTCAGAACCTGGCACGCTCTCCAGCAGTGGCACTTCAATGGAAAATGAATTTTCTTCTGTTTTAGAATTTTCTTCTATTTCATTTATGCCTATCCTCTCATTCTCTTGCTAGATGATGTTCCCCTTCAAAATCACATTTATTAAAGGGACAAGAATCTTTTCTTCTGAAATTTTATCATTGAATAAAACACAATATAATTTAAGCAAGATTATAAAAAACATCCTCACATTTATTTCAAAAA
>NW_007829552.1:0-782 GCF_000696425.1 Galeopterus variegatus
TTTTACTTTAGTGAGGTTTAGGGAAGAAGGAGGGTAAATGGATGTGTTCAGTTTGCTTTTAATAGGTAAGTCCTTTATTGTATTTTGCTTGGTTTCTGGTTCTATTTTTTCAACAGTAGTTATAACAAAGGTGTTCACTATGTTTACATGTTTATTTGTGTCTACCATCACAGATGTAAAACATGCCTAAAAATATAAGCTCTTACATTATTTTTTTTGTTCCTTTTAAAAATCTGTTATATTAAGGGTATTCGCTTCACTTATTTGTGATTGTAAAGGGACCTGTGCATGTGTAAAAACAATTCTATAGATTTAAGCCTATCAAATTCTGGATGAAAAGCAATTATCGTGTTCCCCTATGAAAAATATAAAATTCACAAACACATACCAATACTCAGATACCTGATTCCTGCAATGACTCCCCGGATTTCTTCATAGTTCCTGATATTTGATGTTTTTTTCTCTATTTTATTTCATTACTGCATTTTGTTTTGTAACCAAATTTTCTATAATTGCTTCTGAGAACCTTCCTCCATTACATTAGAAAATATCAATGTTTTTAGTAGTGTTTTTATTAATTACTTTTATTTCTCCACATACTATGCTAAGTAATTTTTATATATACACTTTTTTAATGTTTAAAGTAATTGTGTGAATTGGGTATTAATTTTATTATGGTCTTTTTATAGACGAGAAAATGAAAACACTTGGGAAGGTTGCATTACTCACCCACGTTCTTGTGACTACAGACTGAAGGACCGGAATTCAGCGTCAGAGAGTGG
>NW_007829553.1:0-782 GCF_000696425.1 Galeopterus variegatus
TCGAACAGCCTAAAGCCTCTACAAAAAAACTCTTGGGGTTGATAAATGATTTCAGCAAAGTAGCAGGATACAAAATGAACACACAAAAAATCAGTAGCATTTCTATTCTCCAATAGTGAACATACAGTAAGAGAAATCAAGAAAGGCTGTCCATTTACAATAGCCATAAAAAAAATAAAATAATTAGGAATTGAATTAACCAAGGATGTGAAAAATCTCTACAATGAGAACTACAAACCACTGTTGAGAGAAATTAAAGAGGACACAAGAAGATGGAAAGATATCCCATGCTCTTGGATTGGAAGAACCAACATTGTGAAAATGTCCATACTACCCAAAGTGATATACAAATTCAATGCAATCCCCATCAAAATTCCAATGACATTTTTCTCAGAAATGGAGAAAACTATCCAGACATTTATATGGAATGACAAAAGACCACGCATAGCCAAAGCAACGCTGGGCAAAAAAAATAAAGCTGGATGCATAACATTACCTGACTTTAAACTATACTACAAAGCTATAATAACCCAAACAGCATGGTACTGGCATAAAAACAGACACACTGAACAATGGAATAGAATAGAGAATCCAGAAATCAACCCACACACCTACAGCCATCTGATCTTTGACAAAGGCACCAAGCCTATACACTGGGGAAGAGACTGCCTCTTCAGCAAATGGTGCTGGGATAGCTGGATATCCCATATGCAGGAGAATGAAACTAGATCCTTACCTTTCACCATATACTAAAGTCAACTCAAAATGGATTAAAGAATTAA
>NW_007829554.1:0-782 GCF_000696425.1 Galeopterus variegatus
CGGGGGCAACACTGAGGGTTGCGCTCCGTTGCCGGACACGGAAAAAGACAAAAAGACAAAAAAAATTTAAAAAATAAAAATAAAAAAATAAAAGCCTGCCAAGTAGCAAAGGGGCATGCTGACACTGTGATAAATGTTCTCCCCAAATATGAGGGCGAAATAAGGAAGACTTTCTCATATGAAATGGGCTGATGTGATTGACATTCACGGAGCCTGGCAGGAGAGCGTGCAAAGCTCCATGTTGCCATTTATTCCATCCTGAAGCATCTCCGACCTCCTGGAAAGACTTCAGGCCGCCTCCCTGTCAGGGAGACCAAGGGACAAGCCTGCAGGGCCCCGAGGCTGCACCTGCCTCACAGCCTGAGTCGGAGCGTCTGGGTGAACTGCCCAGGAATCGCCCTGCAGGGCCCTGCACACCACAGGCCAGCCCATCCTTGTCTTTTCTTCTGGGATGTGGGGGGACGTGGTCCCGTGCCACAGCACCTTTTGGGATTCCTAAGAGAGAAATTCAATTCTGGACTAAGCATCAGAAACAGCTCAGTGTCTCTGAGCAGGATTTTTCTCCTCTGAAGGAAACCAGTTCTCCTGAGGTACCTGTCTCCTTTCGGCTTTGGCTGCTTCAAGGCTTGGAGCCAAGTGTATTTTCCTCTTTGACCTCCAATTTTGTCTGACTTTTCTCCACGTCCATTTTCTCTAATTCCCTAGGAGGGTACTTCAAAACGCTCATGGAAAAAAAGAATTGAAAGAGAATGCAAATCTTTCTGTGAACTTCTTGAAGTACT
>NW_007829555.1:0-782 GCF_000696425.1 Galeopterus variegatus
GTTTTGCAACTCAGTGAATATCTGTTCCCCTCTTATCTCAGTCTGTTTTATCAGGGTGGGCTATGGGGTAATCATCTGCCCTGGGGGGTTTTATGACTGAGAAGTGGAAAAGTAACAAAGTGTCCTCTGCAGGGAAAATGGAGTCAATTTAGTTAATAGGCCTAGCCTTACTCTGTTTCAACATCTGTGGTGTGAATTGGAAAATAGATCCTCCAAGGTACCCAACACCCCCTTTAGAATAAAGGCTATTTTACCCAGGAAGGTAACCCATTAGACAATTCAAGTGGGTTGCATGGCAAAGGGCTCTGAAGTCACAATATCCCAGTTCTACCACTTACTAGTTTAACATTTCCAGCCTCAGTTTTCTCATCTGTAAAATGGTGATAATAGAAGTAACTATTTCATAGCACAGTGCCTGGCACTCACCACAGGCTCAATAAAGGTGAGTGTCCTCCTTCTGGTGATAAGGGCAGGGACCTGGGAAAGTTAGTCATTAAGTAAGAGGGGCAGGATAGGAACATAAGGATGTATCTCATCTCCAGGCCTTGAGAGAGTAGACAGAGGTGAAGGTGCTGGACAGGGAGAGTCCTGACCAGCCTTTGAAAACTTTTAAGTGTCAAGCACTGTCTGTAGGCTACATAAACAAAATTCTGCACATATTCCATTTTTCAAAAGTCTGTGGATACTTATGATTCTTAAAATGCAACTTCATTAAAAATTTGTTTTGAATTTACAGTAGCTTTTAATGAATGATAAAAGTACAACTATCCTAATAGATGTCA
>NW_007829556.1:0-782 GCF_000696425.1 Galeopterus variegatus
AAGAATAGGCGGGTTACTGGTCATCACACCATACAAGGAAAAATACATTCCATACTGTACTTCTCCAATTTAAACACTCTAATTTTTCCCATTTTAACATCTCTAATATTGGGATGTCTCACACAATTATATAAGCCAGTTTGTTGTGGCTGGCATCTATTAGCTATACCCTAAATCCTTCACAAGGAGCCTGAGAAGTGTGGCCTTTGGCCCACCAGAGATATTGCACTTCAGTTTTGCCCACTGATCACGTATTTGCACATACATAATATTCAAAACACAGTGGGCTGAGAAATGCAAAAGCCCTAGGAAGAATAACATTCTGGGGGAAAAAATAAAGCCACATGTATGTATTCCAGGGCAAAGATTGGGCAGGTTTACTTGCAGACTATTATAAAAGGTTGTCATTTTCTATACTCAGGATTCATCAGCTGTGATGCAAACCCACTGTGTATAAGGTCAAAGGTTGTCTTTGACCCAGGATACCCAAGTCCTGAGTCTTCTGCCAATACCCATGAAATTGTGGTAGGCTAGCTTGTATGCTTGCAAGTAGGGAATTTTCTCAGAACTTTTATGTTTTTTGTTATGAATGTGAAGTTTTATACTATCATTTGGAGCTAGACTGTGATAATTTAAAGATGTATATGGTAAACGAGAACAACCATTAAAAACTAAAATGGAGATATAGCTAATAAGTCAAAAGTGGAGATAAAGAAAAATCATTAATGGGCCGGCCCGGTGGCATACTGCTACAGTGCGCTGCTTGGGAGCGCGGCGGCGCT
>NW_007829557.1:0-782 GCF_000696425.1 Galeopterus variegatus
CAGATGCAACCATGCCTAGAACTTGTGGACTATTGTTCTTCCTACACCATTTTTCTAAATGCTATTGAAAGAACTCACAGGAAGCCATGAATAGCCAGATTTGAGTTGATTTGATCTAAAACACTAAATCAATATTTCTGCAGGGAATGAACAGAGTCAGAGAGCAGATACTCTACAAGGCCCCCACCTAGTGCCTCCTCTATGCGCATCTTGTGCTCACATGCTCTTCTCTACCAGAAATATCAATTCCCACCAGACACATCCCTGGGTAACACCCACCTTCGCAGTTATCCTTTCTTTGGGAACTCTCTTATTATTCATTATCATGCCACCATGCTACACTCTAATTACATCATGCATCTCAGCTGTAATTTTACATTAAATAGTCCAATTTTTTTTTCATTACTCTTCGATTCTCCCACTAGTCTAGAAGCTGCAGAAGGGCCATTTTTTTTTCACTATTGTGAACTCAGTACCTCTTGCAGAGCCTGAAACACAGTATGTGCTCAATTAGTATTTATTAAATGATTGAATGGGTGACTCATTGGAAGAATACTGGGTGTCCAAGGGTTGTTAAGGAAGAAAATCCAAATAAAGAAGAAAATTATTTCTTTAATTAATTAAAGACATAAGTTGTATTAGTCTGTTTTTGTTGCTTATAACAAAATGCAAAGAACTAGGTAATTTATAAGAAAATGAAATTGATTTGCTTACAGTTTCTGAGGCTGGGACATCCAAAGTCCATCTGGTGGTGGCAACAGTGACCTAGGGGTCTCCCATTA
>NW_007829558.1:0-782 GCF_000696425.1 Galeopterus variegatus
TCTTGGTGTTTATATGTGTCCAGAAATTTTTCCATTTCCTGCAGGTTTTCATCTTTGTTTTCTACAATTGTTTATAGTAATCTCTAATGTGTCTCCATATTTCTGTGGTATTGGTTGTAATGTCTCCCTTTTCATTTCTGATTTTTGTTATTTGGGTCTTCTCTCTCTCTCTCTCTCTCTTTTTTTTTTTTTTGGTTAACCTAGCTAATGTTTTGTCTATTTTACTTATCTTCTCAAAGAAACAACTTCTTGTTTCATTCATCTTTTGTATTGTTTTTTGGGTCTCTCTTTCATTTAGATCTGCCCTGATCTTAATTATTTCTTTTCATCTACTAATTGGGGATTGTGTTGTTGTTGTTTTTTCTAGTTCTTGGAGGCATAGTGTTAGGTCATTTATTTTAAATCTTTCCATTCTTTTGATGTAAGCATTTATTGCAATAAACTTATGTCCATTCTACCCAAAGCAATCTACAGATTCAATGCAATTCCCATCAAAATACCAATGAATGTTTAACAATCTAAGTATTCATATGGAACAATAAAAGACATCAAATAGCCAAAGCAATGCTAAGCAAAATAAAATAAAATAAAATAAAATAAAATAAAGCTGAAGATATAACACTACCCAACTTCAAATTATATTACAAAGATATTGTAACCAAAATAGCATGGTACTGGCATAAAAACAGATACTAGGATCAATGGAATAGAAAAGAAAACACAGGAATCAACCCACATACTTACAGTCAACTGATCTTTGACAAAGGCAGCAAGAACATACA
>NW_007829559.1:0-782 GCF_000696425.1 Galeopterus variegatus
TCTCACATACCTATTTCAAGAGAAAGAAAACTGTCATTATTTGTACACAACATAACTGTAGAAAAACTCAGTCTACAAAAAAACTACTAGAACTAATTAGTGAGTTCAGCAAGGTTGTAGGATACAAAATCAATAGACAAAAATTGTATTTCTATATACTAGCAATGACAATTGGAAATTAAAGTAAAACTGTCTTAGTTTTGTAGGGCTGCTATAACAATGGACCACAAAGTAGGTGCTTTAAAACAACACAAATTTATTCTGTCACAGTTCTGGAGGCTAGAAGTCAGAAGTTAAGGATTTGGCAGGACCACACTTTCTCTGCAGCCTCTAGGGGAGAATCCTTTCTTGCCTCTTCCAGCTTCTGATAGCCCCAGGCATTCCTTGGTTTGTGGCAGTATAACTCTAATCTCTGCCTCTGTCTTCACGCAGGCATCTTCTGCGACCCAACATGGTGTTCTCTCTGTGTTTTTGCTCTTATAGGGACATGAGTCATATTGGGTTAAAGACTCACCCATTGTAAACTCATCTTAATTTAGCTAATTACATCTGCAATGACCCTATTTCCAAATAAGCTCACATTTGGAGGTACTGGGAGTTAGGACTTCAACATATCTTTTGCGAGGACATGATTGTACCCATAACAAGAACCATTTACAATAGTATCAAAAACATGAAATATTTGGGGATAAATCTAATAACATGCAAAATTTGTACATACAATTTATAAAATTTTATTTAAAAAATCAAGTAAGATCTAAAATGAAGAGATCTACCATGCT
>NW_007829560.1:0-782 GCF_000696425.1 Galeopterus variegatus
TCCTGCAGGTCTCTGTAGGGGGAATAGTATCTACCACTGCTCTCCTGAGAGCTGGCGCACAGTTCCCATGGCACCTGTCCCCTGTTCCCTTATCTCTCCTGCTAAGCTGCTGCTTCCTAAATGCACGCAGTCCTCCTTTTCTCTCAACGGGACCCATCTCTAAAGGTCAGGTTACCTCCATTAGACATTTGCTTCAGAATCAACTATAGAATTTACAAAACTTTTCATAAACACATATATTTAGGCTACATAGATCTTCCATGTCAGAATCTTCAAGGGTGGGGAATGGCCATATTTATTTTTAAAGAGTTTCACCATCAATTCCATTGTCAACTAAAGGTGAAAAAGACTTGCAGGCACTTCTTATTCAATCTTATGGCTTCAATTTTTGCTTCTTAATATAAGATTCCCATGTCTGCATCTCTAACCTGAATTTTTTCTAACATATATTCCAACAGCCTGTTGCACATACGCACTTGGAAATACCGTCCTCTACTCACACCGAGCATATCTCAAATGAATTCATCACCTTTTCTCCAAAACTGACCTTTTTCCTGTCTTTTATTTTTCTGTTGCTACTATCCCTATCCAAATTATCCAGGCCAAAAGACCACTGGAAATCCCTTCTACCGCTGAATGGCTAATTTGAGGATCTCTAATATAAGTTATTTACAGACATATTTTTATCTCACTAGGACATAAATTCCTTGATAGTTATTACACTTTTCTATGCCCTCTCTTCTCTGTAGCACTTAAGAGAAAGTCTTGACAAAATTAAACTT
>NW_007829561.1:0-782 GCF_000696425.1 Galeopterus variegatus
GTGTTGGGTTCTCGTTGCTCTGCTGCTGCGCCTTTCTTCCTCCTCCTGCTGTCAACTGAACGCAGCTCCCAGACTCAGGTCTGCATTTTTCCTGGCAGGACACTAGAGCGGGGCTCTGTGGACTTCTGTCTTGTTTTGCCTGTTATTTATTTGCTCTCTTCATCACCGTAAGTGGTAAGTTAATGATTAACCCCAATGTCCTAGTTTACCTTCTAAAGATAGTGACATGTCAGTCCTTCACAAATAACAGCTTATCCACATGACCTTAGGTTCGTGACTCTGTAGAAGTAGCAATTCATTTGGCTTTTAATGTATCTTCTGCAATAAAATCATGGGGTGTGCACACTCATCAGTGAGGTAGAAACAGTGTGCCTGAAGTGGTTGGAAGACACAGAAAGGACAAGACTGTCTAGTAGGTAGAAAATGAGCAGAGAGGAGTAACAAGTGTGTGACATCTGTTAGGAATCAAGCTCTGCACTAGGCAATTAACATTTAGCAAGAACATTTCATCCACACAGTCATCATTTGGAGGATAAATTATTGTATTGAATGGAGGAAAGACAAGGCACATGGTATGAGTTATGAGGAACAGAGTTGCTTCCTGACATTACAAATATCCCAGAGTGAGTGAGACTCAGGGGAGCCATAAACTCATAAGTTGCTAAAGAACATAAACAGTGTGCCATTTGGGAGACAGTAGAGATGGTCCTTTACAGAAGCAGGAGCTGCACCGTGCATTATGATAGCCATAGCCACATGCGGTTATTTACATTTAAATTCAC
>NW_007829562.1:0-782 GCF_000696425.1 Galeopterus variegatus
ACTGGCTTCTCTTCTTGTCTGACTTTTTTTTTTGTCTTTTTTACTGACCGGTAACGGGATCACAACCCTCGGTGTCACGCCCACACCGCGCTCAACCAGTGAGCAGGAACCGGTCTCCACATGGGATCCGAACCCTCGGCGGCAGCACCGCCGCGCTCCCAAGCGGCACACTCTCCAGTGCGCCACCGGGCTGGCCCTTGTCTGACTTTTTATTGTGATGAAATAGACTTATAAAATTTACCATCTCGACTATTTCGTGTACAGTCCAGTGGTATTAAATACTTTCATAATGTTGTGCAACCGTCACCACCATCGAGCTCCAGAACTTCCTTCCCCCACCCCCAGCCCCTGGCAGCCACTGTTCTACTTTCTGTCTCTATGATTCTGACCACTCTAAGTACCTTATGTAAGTGGAATCATGAAGTATTTGTCTTTGTTGTAAATGGCATGTTTCACTTAGCATAATGCTCTCAAGGTTTATTCATGTTGCAGCATGTGTTAGAATTTCCATCTTTTTTAAGAATGAATCATATTCCATTGTAGGCATATTCCACATTTTGTTTATCCATTCATCCTCAATGGTTACTTGAGTTGCTTCTACCTTTTGGATGTTATGAATAATGTTGCTACAGACATGGGAGTACAAATACCTCTTTGATACCCTGATTTCAATTCTGTTTGGTATATACCCAGAAGTTTTGGGTATAGTTGGGAATTGTTAGATCATATGGTTCCACAGCAGCTGTACCATATGACATTCCCACCAATAGTACACAAGGATT
>NW_007829563.1:0-782 GCF_000696425.1 Galeopterus variegatus
CCACAATGGAATATTACTCTGCCCCCTAAAAAGGATGAAATATTGCCATTCACAGCAGCATGGATGAACTTAGAGAAAAGTATATTAAGTGAAATAAGGCAGGCACAGAAAGAGAAATACTACATACCCTCACTCCTAAAAGGGAGTTAAAAAATAAACAAAAAAATTTTTTTTAAAGCAAGAAAGAATAATAGATTGAACTTTCAAAAGGAGAGAATAGGACTGAGGTTACCAGAGGTGGGAAAGGGGGAGAAGGAGGTGAGATATGGAGGAATTGGTAAAGGGCCACGAAAAACGATTACACTGTATAATGTTGAATATACTAATCACATAATGCACACAAGTATTGATACTCTGTACCCCACAGATACATATAATCAACCGTGTTCCAATAAAATAAATTAATTAATAAATGTTTGATTTTTTAAAAACCAGAAATTAAGATAATGACAGTATCAATATACAAAAATGCTATGGGGAGATAAATGTATTTGTATATACAGCTTGATAGTTAAAAGTTCTACAAGAAATGAAACTCACCCTCTTTGAATTTCTTGGTCAGGCTGAGCCTTCTAAGAATAATATTTTCTAAGCAATAATATTTTAGTTAGACAGATATTAAAAGGCTTCTCATAGAATGAAATCATTGTCTCAAACAGTCCACAGAGCCACTGATCTTTGTACAAATAGTATATTTTCAGAAAAAAAGAAAAAATAGAATGTTTTTTTTCCTTTAAATTTTTATTTTGTCAATATACAATGTGGTTGATTATTATGGCCCA
>NW_007829564.1:0-782 GCF_000696425.1 Galeopterus variegatus
CTCAGGCTGCTTCTACTCATGGTGGAAAGTGGCAGCAGCCAGTGGGTACAAGCAGATCACACGGCGAGAGGAAGCAAATGAGAGAGAGAAGGTGCCAGGGTCTTTCTAAGCAACGAGCTCTAGCGCGAACTAATAGAGCGAGAACTCACTCATTAATCCCCCCGCCCCCAGGGAGAGCATTAATCTATTCATGAGGGATCCGCCCCATGACTCAGTCAGTTTGCAACACTGCCACATTGGGGATCAAATTTCCACATGAGTTTTGGAGGGGACAATACATCCAAACTCCATCAGTGTATTAGTCTGTTTTCTGTTGCTTATAACAGAATAACTGAAAATGGGTAATTTACAAGAAAATGAAATTCATTTCTTATGGCGTTGGTGGCTGGGAAGTCCAAAGTCCGGAACGGTCAAGATTATTGGAAGCTCCTTTCCCACACCAGCTTGTGTGAGATCATCTAATGTCCAAACTGCTGGCAAATTCGAGTTAAGCAAAATAACTAAAGCCTGAGTGTCCCATTTGATGTTACAGCCAAACTACAAAGTTAGACTGACTTTAAATACATTTCAGTAAGAAATTTGTATTGGTAACCTAGGGTTTTGATGAGTGTTAAATTTTCTACTAGATTTTCTATTGGTGTAGGCAAAAGGTTACCGCGGAAGTATTTTTTGAAAAAGTTCTATATTGTCTCTAAAAAATTGAGAAAAGAGGAATGTGTTAATTTCTCTACCAAGAGAATTGAAAAGAGTTCAAGGCCCCTGATGGTTGAATAATGTGGTGG
>NW_007829565.1:0-782 GCF_000696425.1 Galeopterus variegatus
GGGCTGGTGAATCAAACTCTTCTGTACTCATCTAAGTTCTGAGAGCCAGAGAAAAAATGACTATAGAAAAGGGCCATATTTTAAGACTTTTGCTGAAATAACAGAGAAGGGATCTCCAGGAAACTGACTCTGATATATTTCCACCTTACCCCCAAAATACACACACTGCTGGAACTTTCTGCTGCTGGACCAGAAAAATATATTTCCTTCAAATATGGATAAAATTCACACTCTGCCTCCACACAAATATTTTGGGTGCAGTGTCCTTTAGTTCCATTTTGTTCTGTGTTGTTCAGATCTCCTATATTCTTTCCGATTTTTATCTGATTATTTATAGAACAAGCTGTGTAAGATTCTATTTTTAAAAATGACAAAGAATAGTGTAACTTTTCTACAGGCAGTGAAAACTCACCAGAAAAAAATTACCAAAAAGTTAATAAAAAATTGTAACTTAACATTCTGCACATGAAAAGAAAAGAAAGGGGCCGGCCCGGTGGTGCACTCCATAGGGTGCGGCGCTTGGGAGCACGGCGGTGCTCCCGCCGAGGGTTCAGATCCCATGTAGAGACCGGTCCGCTCACTGGTTGAGCGCGGTGCGGGCGCAACACCAAGGGTTGCGATCCTGTTGCCGGTCGCAGTACGGGCGCGACACCAAGGGTTGTGATCCCGTTACTGGTCATGAAAAAAGACGAAAAGGAAAAAAAAAGGAAAGAAAAGAAAAAAAAGAAAAAATTAAGAAAACTACAGCCATTAAGAAAGATCACCATGCAAAAATATAAGGA
>NW_007829566.1:0-782 GCF_000696425.1 Galeopterus variegatus
TTGTTAATTCACCCAGCTAATATTTGTCTTTTAGTTGTTATACAATTGTACAGGTCATTTTCATTTAATGTTATTGTGTCTATGTTAGGATTTAAGTGTGGTATAACCTTTTTTCTGTTTGTTTTCGCTGTTTTTATTTTTTTTCATTTTCTTTTGTCTGCCTTCCTGTGGTACTACTTTAAAAATTTTTAGCAATTCATTTTTTGTTGTTTATCTATAGCGTATTTGACTGTGTCTTTCTGCATTACTCTCTTTACTGATTACTCTGAACATTATATATATATATATGTATATATGTATACTTTATATATATATGTATATATATATATGTATATATGTATACTTATCACAATCGCGTGTAATCATTTTACCACTTTTAGTGATGTGTTAAAAACCTTATCTCCCATTAAATCTCTCTACCCGCCCCCTGTTTTTAATATAATTATCATACTTCGAAGTCCACATCGGAAAAAGTTATAATTTTTACTTATAATGAAAACCCTAATTTAGAAAACTCAAGAAGAGAAACTTGGTTTACTGTATTCACCTGTCTTTTGCTCACCTTTTCTGATTTTCCAAGTTTTGTGACTTCATTATTTGCTTCTGTTTAGAGCATTTCCATTAGTTATTATTTTAGGGTAGTTTTACTGGCAGTAAATTCTCTTAGTGTTCGTTTATTGAAGAATGTCTCGGTTTTCACTTGATTCCTGAGGATATTTTCGCTGGGTTTAGAATTTCACAGTTCTTTTCTTCAGCACTTGAAAAATGTGGCACTTTCGTCT
>NW_007829567.1:0-782 GCF_000696425.1 Galeopterus variegatus
TTTTTTTTCTAATTGTGTTCCAGTATATTCATGGAATAATAATGGTAGTAGTAGGAAATGGTGCCCCTTTTTACTGCATTTCTCCAGAAAAATTTTATGTTTTAGCAGAAACAAACAAACAAAAAACAACCCTCAAATTGCATAAAGCTTGTGGACATTTTCGAAATTGCAATGAAAACTCTGTATCATCTTTTTCTTGGAAAGTTATGAGAATAGGAGGAAAATCCTTACTCCGCTATTTACTCCCCATAACAACTTGGCTGAGATTTTTAATTTCCTTGAACCTGTGTTTTCTCATCTGCAAATGGAAGTAACAGTAACATACACTTACAAAATTGATGAGGAAATTAAATGAGTTATATCTATAGAGGCACTTAACATTCAGTCCAGCATCTACTTAATGTGTTGCAGGAGTCATTATTATGATTGCTGTTGCTACTATTATTCCCATGTGACTTCTGTAATGTTAGTTTTGGCCCTCTAATTTGCGTATATTCAAATTTACACAGATGTCTAAATTTACACAGATGTCTTGTGTTTAAAACAAAGATGAAAACAGAAATAGTAAAAATATTTTATGATATACATTTACATTAGCCACCCATATGTGAATTTTTACATTAGTTATGATTGTCATTTAAAAATGATCCTATTTTAATGCTAGGAATTCCCATAGGAAGCCTATGAGGTATTATTTTGTGGTGAAGTTTTAAATCAAACAAACAGATATGCATATCCTTGCACATTTCATCACATCCATTTAAGACAGAAACATTTTTGGG
>NW_007829568.1:0-782 GCF_000696425.1 Galeopterus variegatus
GCAAACATCCATTTCATAGCAAAGTTTCTTCTTTGATAAAATGTAACTATTCTTAAATCCATAAGAAAGCTAACTGTCTAAATAGGGAAAGGAACAGCATATAAAAGTACAGAAACAATAACAGAAGTCTAAAACTTATAATTAAGGTGATATTTCTCCATTTGCTTAAAACTGACCCATTAATGCTTGTTATCCCACTATCCCATTTATTTTAATATTTGTGTTAGATATTTACATGTTAAGCTAAGTATTATCACTACCAGTTCTGTTAATATATACCATCGTGGGTTGGTAGAACTCAACTAAGTGCTTCACACTTCTGGTCTTATTTGGTAATGTGTGAAACACATAAGCAGAGAACTGTTTTCACTTTTATGCATGGTTGAATAAAAAAGACAACTAGAAATAACCTTATTCCTGTTTGGATAATTTCCAGACTATATATCACTAACACTGCTATTTCAAGGCCTGTCTACAGAGTGCTTAGAAAAACTGAGTAAGCTAGGACACAGTTTGCTAGAGAGAGGTAAATTCCTTCCAGGTCTCAGGTATGATGGAAATAATAATAGAAAGTATTTTCCCTCAGCTGCTTGATATATGTTTGGGGAGGAAAAACAAGAAAAATTTTTGAAAAATTTATTTATTTATTTATTTATTTTTATTTTGGCATCTGACCAGTACAGGAATCAAACCGATCAAACCTGGACCTTGGTGTTATAAGCAGCATGCTCTAACAAACTGAGCTAACTGACTAGCCCCCAAATCCTTTTTTAGCAAAAAGT
>NW_007829569.1:0-782 GCF_000696425.1 Galeopterus variegatus
TTGTATCAAAAGGACTAAAATTATATATTACTTTACTAATCTTAAAAGAGAGGTTTGATACATATCACACCATTCTAAATAGCAATAAAGAATAATAGCAACATTTAAAAAAATACCAAAAACTTCATATTTTCTCAACAACATGCAATCAGAGGCAGAATTAATAAGAGTTTCAAGGACAAAGTGTGTGTGTGTGTGTGTGTGTGTGTGTGTGTGTGTTTCAACTTTGAAAAGAATAAAAGAAACTTCTCACAGCTGGAGCACTGTTCTGTTTTAATCAACGAAGAGACATGCAGGAAGTTGAAGTAGGTTTTCACTTCTGAGTACACATATTTATGTTATTTTTAGGAGGTTTTTAATTTAATATCATGTATATATGTAACAGCCAGGATTCTTGCAAACTTTTTTTTAAGATTCAAGTGCATACCCTACCAGCTTAATTCCTAGATTTAAATAAGAGCTTTGAAGGAATTGAGGGAGAATCAAACATCTAAATAAAGATTTCCTGTAATTTTTCTAGGTTTTCATAGAAAAAAAGCAAAGAAAGAAAGCTGCTTGTTTCTGTTAGAAACAATTAGTGGGCCATCCCATCTCCTTGAGAGGGTGATTTATTACTTGTGAGTTAAGTGTACCTTTATTACTTATGATAATAGCCACCTGAAATATCTTTGTCTAGTAACTTAAAACATATTTTGAGTACAGCTCCAAGTTTGACTTGATCCATCACAACCAAACAGAATTGATTCTGTTAAATATAATTTGGAGATATTGATGTGGTTGCT
>NW_007829570.1:0-782 GCF_000696425.1 Galeopterus variegatus
AGGATGCAAACCCAAATCTACCTGCTCTGAAGCATGCACTTTTTATTACAGGGCTAAGGACCGAAGCTCTACCCCTATCTTCCCTTCTATTGGACTGCATACTTTTGTCTTTCTCTAAACATGACTTAAATGTGTGTGTGGTGTGTGTGTGTGTGTGTGTGTGTGTGTGTGTGTGTAGAGTATGAAGAAGAAAGCAAAAATGTCTCATAAGCCCTTTTCCCACACATGCACATGGCATAAAAAATGCAAGCGTAGGATAGTATAAGGTGAAAATTAAAAGCTTTCCCTAAGCTCTGTCCCCAAAGGTACCCACTTGTATATTTCCTCATATACATTCTACCAAGAAAAAGTATTCCATATTGACTTGTGCAATAAATAAATAAATATGTGTTTGTTTGTACACACATATATATTTACAGGACAATCAATATACACTGTTCTTTGTTTTTCTCACATTTTATATCCTGTTACTCTTTTCGTATCAGTATTTGTGTGTGTGTGTGTGTGTGTGTGTGTATATAATTTCAATAATCATTTAGTATTCTTTCAATATATTTTACTAGTTCCCAAGTACATTCATTTAGATTATATCCTGTTTTGTAATTAAAATCTCTAGTACAATAAACATTCTTATGCGCATATGTTGGTGAAGAAACATACACATTAAAAAAAAAAATTTCTGTAGATATTCCCTCTAAAGAGGCTGCGTCACCACCCTCTCCTAACAGACCATGACTTAGTAGTACTCTACTGTATTCACTTACTTTCATATCCATGTCACC
>NW_007829571.1:0-782 GCF_000696425.1 Galeopterus variegatus
ATCGCAACCCTCGGTGTTGCTCCCGCCCCTCGCTCAGCCAGTGAGTGGGAACCGGTCCGTACGTGGGATCCGAACCCTCAGCAGGAGCGCCACCGCGCTCCCAAGCAGCGCACTGCAGCAGTGCGCCACCGGGCCGGCCCCTGAGTTTCAACTTAAATTTCATTAAAATATTTTTATAAAGTAACAAGACTTTCCTTTCACTTGTATACCATATCTCTTTGGTCACATTTCCAGCATGACACATTTACCTAGAATTTTATTGTTGTATCTACATGCATAACTCCCCTCCTAAAAATCAACTTTTTATTCTATCTCCAAAATTAAATTACCATAATCATCTAATTTAACCTAATTAAAAACAGAAAAGAACAAATAAGACTACCAAGTATCTGAAATTTTCCCACAAAATCTGTACTTACTTATTTAAAAAAAAAAAAAAAGGTTCTTTAAGGTTAACAAAATTTGATATCTGAAAATAACCTCTCTCTTTACAAACATATATATATTTAGGTTGAATTTTAGATGTGACATCAAAGTATATTCTATAACACATTGGCCCATAAGGCACTTATCAAAAAAGAGGTCCATGATCAAATAAAGTTGGGAAATACTGCAAATTATAGCTCCCTCTTGAAAATCCACAACACGCATTAGTATATTAAAGACTCTAAGAAATCAATCAGGAAAGAAATCTATTTGACTTTGACTAATTCAGTTTTCCTCCCAATGTAGTTGAATATGTGTGTGTATAATAATTTCCAGCATCTTCAAGAACAATATTT
>NW_007829572.1:0-782 GCF_000696425.1 Galeopterus variegatus
AGGGGATGAAACATGGGGAATACAAAAATAAATATTAAAAAATAATGCATTTCCTCAGTTAGAAAAATATCCATAATGTTGAATTTTAGAGTTCTATGTCTGTCTAAAGAGAACATGTTCATTTTTTTAGTTTCACATATGTTCTGTTTAATCATCAGATTTATTAATTTGAGACTTCTTAGGTCAGATATGTTTCGATGTATAGTAACATAATGCTCTAGGGCTTCTCTTGGATTTAATTTGGTTAATTATAGCAAAAAGCACAATTACAATAAATAAAGAGGTTTAATAAAAATAGCCAGTTCATTTATGGTTTCCACTAAATGAATTTAAAAATAAACAGCTGAGAATCAAAAATTTCTGAAGTAAAATGGCATTATTGAGCAGTATTATGATGATCTTGTGAAGTGTCTTTGTCTTCTGAGCACAACCCTTTATTTCTGGCAACATACTCAGACCACTGGCCTATCATACTACCTCATGCCGCTGACCCCAGTGTTAGGAAGAAGAGGGAGATGACGCAGGCTTGAACAATTTGAGTCTTTTCAAGGGTTTTTCTGACTGGCACAGATGACCCAGGCTTGAACAATTTGAGTCTTTTCAAGGGTTTTTCTGACTGGCACAAGTGGAAAAGGACCTATAAACTATATGATTTCAGAGTTTTTCATGTGGAAAACAGACCAACCAGCTACCATGTTTCTGACTGACTGGAAAATGCCATTTTTTTTATAGGAGGAGAAATGAGGTCAACACGCAAAGAGATGGTAGAAGAGATGGGGAAG
>NW_007829573.1:0-782 GCF_000696425.1 Galeopterus variegatus
CCGGTCTCCACATGGGATCCGAACCCTCGGCGGGAGCGCCGCTGCGCTCCCAAGTGGCGCAATCTCCAGTGCGCCACCGGGCCGGCCCTAAGCTGCTACATTTTGAGGTAACTTGTGCAGTATTGGATAGATCATAGACCTCTTGAGAGCATCAGTGTGTTTCATTCATCATGGACCCTGGCCCTTCCTCAGTACTTGGCCCATGTTAAGTCCCAAAAATGCTCGTTTAAATGATCTCAGCTGAACTAAACTGGAGTTTCTTTGCTGGCAAGGGTAAATACTCATAAATGCAGTGTCCTTATCGAATAGATATGAATCTTGTCTTTCCTGTTGCTCTGAATATCATTAGGAATAATATTAACATTTAACAGTAGCCAATACTTATATATAGCATCAGAATTCTCACAATCCTTTGGAGTATGTGCTGTAAGTATCCCCATCGTACAGATGAAAAAACGGAGGTACATAGAGTTTTAAGTACTTGCCCAAAGTGATCCAGCTAGTGAATGATGGTACCAGGATGAAAACTCAGGCAGTGAGACTCCAGTGCATGTATTGCTGACCATTTTGCAAGCTAATGGTGAGCCCTGACTCTGTGGCAAGCCTTGTGCCAGCCCCTGTGGTTCTCCTACCTTATTTAATGTTTTTTCAAACCTCATGTGATATATATTAATTTATTTTCTTATGTTTTATGAGGCTTAGAGAGTGAACTGGCCAGTCTGGCGGTGGTGGAATTGGAATGTGAAATTGGCCAGCCAGACTCCCAAGCTTGTGCTCTTTCC
>NW_007829574.1:0-782 GCF_000696425.1 Galeopterus variegatus
GTCCCGGTCCGGTGCGGGCACGACACTGAGGGTTGCGATCCGTTGCCGGTCACGAAAAAAAAAAAAAAGAAAAAAAATCAGGTATGTCAGTCCATGGAAGGGAGATATATGCAGAATGAAAACTCTTCAAGTAGTTCTGATTGTTCACTTCTATTTTGTATTACATCTACTAAAACTTAAAGGGGACAATTTAATTTTAGTGTCAAAAGTTGCTACATGTTAGGATATTTAGGTTTTTTCCCTGACTTTGGCATGGTGTGGTCTGAACAGCTTGTCACAGTGTGATTCCATGAGAAACTTAACTTTCGCTGTGATTCTACAAGAAACTTGTTTTCCCCATCCCCTTTACTGCTTTCCACTTTTGACTCAATTGAGCTTATAAAAACAGTTGTAAAACCTTACAAGTACAAACCAATAGGAACATAGAATTAGCGAGAAATCTTAAGTTGAGGATTCTTTTGAAACAGATACAGTTTTATTGCTTTTCAATCCATATTGTTTGACTTAAACCAGAAGCCTTACATATAATAAATGAGACAAGCAAACCAGGTATGGGCTGTGAGAAAGTAGACGATGGATACCCTGTCTGTAAGGAGCAACTCAGAATTATCTCCCCTTTGGTTGTCATGTGAGACTCTGGGTCCAGTGTTGTCAGATCTTCTGAGTTTTCAAGAGAAGCTGGAATTTTCTTCTGCTTTTGTTGTTGTTTAGTCTCTTAATTTTTAAAAGACAGCAAACAAAACACATATGAATCAGTTTTGCCTTCAAGATACCGATTTTTA
>NW_007829575.1:0-782 GCF_000696425.1 Galeopterus variegatus
ATCATCTGACTTGACTGGGGCTAGAGGATCCTGTTCTGACGTGGCTCAATAACATGACTGACGAGTTGATGCTCACTCTTGGTGGGAGGCACCATTCATTCTCCTTGTGGGCTTCTCCATAGGGCTGCAGGATTGTGCTCACTCTTGGTGGGAGGCACCATTCATTCTCCTTGTGGGCTTCTCCATAGGGCTGCAGGATTGTCCTCATGATGTGGTGATTAGCTTCTGCAGAGCAAATGATCCAGGTGAGCAAGGCAGAAGCTACAAAGTCTTTTATGATATAGCCTTGGAAGTTACATACCATCACTTCTGCTGTATTCTACTGGTTGTACAAACCACCCCTGATTTGATGTGAGATGGGACTGTACCAGGGCATGAGTACTGTCTTAGTGCATTTTCTGCTGCTATCAACAAATACCACAGACCGAGTAGTTTATAAAGAAAAGAGATTTATTTGGCTTATGGTTCTAGATGCTAGGAAATCCAGGACTGAGGAGTCACATCTGGTGAGGGCCTACTTGCTGCTTCATAACATGGTGGAATGCATCACGTGGTGAGGAAGAGCGCATGAGAGACAGAGAGGGGAGATCAGGCTGAACCCACTTTTTTAATCAGGAGATCACTACCCTGATAACTAACCCACTCTTGCGATAACGGTATTAATCTATTCTGCCGTGGCTCTACCCTCATGACTTAGTCACTTCTTAAAAGTCCTGCCTCTCAGTGTGCCGCTTGGGAGCACAGCGGCACTCCCGCCAAGGGTTCGGATCCCACATACAGAC
>NW_007829576.1:0-782 GCF_000696425.1 Galeopterus variegatus
TAATTAGCTATGTACAAAAAGAAAGTGTATATCTAGAGCAAGGCCTCTCTGTCTTTAATATACATCCAAATCACCCGGGATCTTGTAAAAAATCCAGATTCTGACTTAGTAGGTCTGTGGAGGGGTCTGGGATTCTGCATTTCTAAAAATCTCCCAGACTAGATGGGTAGTGTTGTCCCACTTTGAGCAAAAAAACTCATCTCAGTTTCCTGTATTCCCTGGCTGAACTATAGACGCATCTCAGGAGATTTTTTAAAATACCAAAACCTAAGTCATACTCCAGATGCCTAGATAAAACCCTTGATGGGGGATCTAGGAGTCAATATTTTTAAAGTCACCCAAGTGAATCAAATATGAAGCCAGGATTAAAAACAACCTTATGAGATGGTAGCTGATTTGTGTTGAAGATTATGATGACCTTAGTAGTCAAGATATAAGAGGGTACTTCAAAAAGTTCATGGAAAGATTTATATTATCTCTCAATTCAGTTTTTTCATGAACTTTTTGAAGTACCTTCATATGTTGTAAAACCATGCATTCCACTGGAAAATGGGACAACCTGTCATCTACAGGACATTGGATAAAAAAATGAATAATTTTTTAGATTGTGAACTTATGTGAGTGCTAACTGTCTCTCACTGGAAAGAAGCAAAACAAAACCCTGGAAAATGTAATTGAATACTACTAAGAGTACCGAAGGGAGATTAAGAATCCACCTTTAAAAAAATGGTATGGCTTGTTACAAAGATTGTAACATGAAGCAAAGAAAAGAGAAAGGTCAA
>NW_007829577.1:0-782 GCF_000696425.1 Galeopterus variegatus
TCATAATAATAATAAATACGTTTAATGGGGAAATCTGAAGGTAAAATGGCAAGAACATTTGCTATAGTTAAATAATGCAATTTTGTATTACTATTATCATGTTATTTCTGTTTCAGATATAGAAAAATACAATAGAGTGGAAGAGGGAGAAAATGAACAAAATAAATGGGTCCGGGGTAAAGATCCCTTGGTTTATTTTCTTATTCAGTATCTCACAATTTTTACTCTGATTAGTGTGTTAAATAGACCAAGTACTATTGTGTGTGCATTTCAAAAATCTAAAAAAAAAAGTCATTTTAAACAACTGATATGTAAGGACTCTATTTGCTGAGTGAGATTATATGATGTGAATGAAGCATTGTGTTAGCACGGGGTCCGTGTCACTGTGTATACAAGCTCCTAAAAGATACCAACAAGACACTGATGAAAATGCAATTAACACTTGAGTACATCGTTGTTTTTAATCTGCATTATCACCACAATAGTCTTTTCAAAATATTGATGCCATTCCAGTAGAAGACCAGGTAACTCTTTTAGAGTTGATACCTTATATAAAGATAAATCATTCATCACGATTCAATCGTATTTATCTTTAATACACAGTAATATCTATTACTAATATTATGGTTAATTTTACTCTATTTTGACTAGTAAAGAATTTTCACATTTGAAAGTATGAGTCTGACCGACATTTTCATAGTATTTACCTTATTTAGGGACAATCTTTGTTTCAATCTCTTGAAATCATATATTATCTGGTTACAAAATTTATTGATCCTATT
>NW_007829578.1:0-782 GCF_000696425.1 Galeopterus variegatus
TTGTTATCTTCTTATTTTTACTTTTGAATGATTTTTGTGGATGTTATAACTGTTAATAAATGCTAGAAGTAGGATGTGTGGAAGTAGGACTAATTGTGGTGATCAAAAATAAATAAATAAATAAATAAATAACTGTGAGATAAGGCTGCAGCCTAAAGTCAGAGGAATTCAGGATAATAGGGCATGGGGTGTGATTCCTTAAAAAAATAAATTTAAAAAAAAAAGAGTTAAACTGTCAAATAAAGAAGACTGGGTTTCAAGGCAAGGAAGACCAAAATGTAAATCGGAAAAGTGAAGGAAAAAAAAAAAAAAGAGAGAAAAGAAAAGAAAAAGACCAAAAAGACCAGTGTACGAATTAAAACCACACGGCAGGATTCAGGCCTCTCACTTGTCTGGGTCACCACAAGCACAATGGATATCAGGTATGCTACAAAGAGGATAAAGTCATCTACAAATCAAACTCACACCACAAAGCCAGAAACACAGAGGTTCTAGTACACTCCTTCCCTGATTAGAATTGTTTAAGGAACATGGAAGACTGAATCAAGTTAAAATTTTCCTGTTTTCCATAAATCAAACTAATAACCCACAAGCTATATAATTTATTTGGTTTGGATTAGATTAGCACTTGGAGTTCCTTGCCCATCTCTGAGTGTGATATATTATGGGTGTTTTATTTTTTTTATTTTTATTTTTATTTATTTTTATTTTTTTTGGCAGGGGGCTGGTACAGGGATCAAACCCTGGATCTTGGTGTTATCAGCACCACGTTGTAACCAACT
>NW_007829579.1:0-782 GCF_000696425.1 Galeopterus variegatus
CTTCTCACCTTGTGACCTGCTTTGGCCAATAGGATGTGTTAGAAGTGATGGAGTGCTAGCTGCAAGCCCAGGCCTCAAGAGACCTTGCTCACTTCTACTCCTACTCTTGGATCTCTGCTTCTACCATGAGAAGTAGACAAAGTTATCCTGCTTGGAGACCATATGCAAGTTACCCTGTTGACACAGCCAAGATCTACCTACACCAGCCTACAGTTACCTGAGCTCAAACATGTGGAGAAAGTCTAGCCAAAATCAGAAGAGGAGCCCATCACCAGGTAACTGACTTTAGACATGGAAGTAATTCCAGCCAAGACTAGGATAATTTCCCAGCTGACCAATAAACTTTTGAGCAATAGTAAATAGTTGGCATGCAAAGCCACTAAGTTTTGGAGTGATTTGTTACTATAACAACTAAGCTAACTGATACAGCAACTGAAAACCTTGCCTAGTACAATGTTTCTCCACACCTCTTCATTATTCTTGATAGGTAGCTGAAGCTTAAAGAACAGAGGTTTACACATATAACATTTGCTATTCTGTAAGAGAGACTAATCATAGAAATAACTATGGTAAGAAAAATTGAGATATTGGGTTTTGTTTGTAGAAGAATCAGATAGGATATATTTTCTGGCCTCAACACAGAAGGTATGTAAGGACACCTTCCTGTTTAGCCTTTTTTGAAAAAGCCTTAGCTCACTGTGAACTGAAGGAATGGGAGAGAGACAAGTGCCTTTGGTACAGTGAGGCAGAAGCAGAGAGAATAGAAGGAGAAAGGTTATCCA
>NW_007829580.1:0-782 GCF_000696425.1 Galeopterus variegatus
AAAAAGATTTTTTTAATATTGAGAGACATCCTGAAGAAAAAAAGATAATTATTCTGGGAAAGTGTGTGGTAATGTTTGTAAAAATTAGAAGTGAAAACACAATCTCATTTTCTTTTGAAATATATAAAATAAGACATTTTATTTGGAAGAGATTTAGCCAAATTTACGTTTTAATCACTAAAATTCATTTCCTATAAATATTATTAAGGAAATAGAAAAGCATTCTACAAACTGGATGGATCAAGTATTTTACCAGAAAAGACTCTTTGACTCAGTTGAACGATTTGCCAATTCAAGATGGGGTGGAAGGGCAAGTAAAAACTTTACCTTTCTTCCTGAGTAGATTCACCTAGCCAGTTTTTTGGGAATCATGCAGGCAACCAATACTCAAGTTAAATTCATACCTTCATTAAAGGGTTTGAATTATGGTAAAAAATTTGTTACGTTGACAACACTTGCAATTTTGATATAATGTTAGTGATCTCACACTGGTACACAGTCAATTGGTGAGTATTTTGTCTATGGCATTTTGTGTTTCTTTCATATGTGGGTAAATGCTGTCTTAATCTGGGTGTCTTAGGCTGCTAGATTCAATTTATCTATATTACCGAGAAAGCTAAAAGGCAGGATGCATGGAAACCTTTTCCCATTAGAAACAGGCCAGTATGTTTGAGAAAAGATGAAAGGCAGAGTAAACTTTTCTATAAAATACCCTTTGGGTTTTTTTTGCTAAAGCAAAACCCTTTCTAGGTGCTTGTCAGGTAGAACATGCCTGCTGATCT
>NW_007829581.1:0-782 GCF_000696425.1 Galeopterus variegatus
AGATGAGGAAACAAGGGGGAAAAACTCAACAAAGTAAGTTACTGCATGGCCAAATAGAGCTTAATTTCACTGGAAAATTCAGAAGACACTAAAAATGTGGTGCACAGTTATCTCATCTGAGTGGTACAGAACCTGATTTATTTATTCTTCAGATCCTATAGGTCACTGGGGAATGAGGACCATTAATAATTAGCTCCATAGCTGACTCTGCAGGTAGGTACAGTGAACTTTGGCAGCCAGTGAGCTATCAGACAAAAAAAATTGTGCAGATGCTGTCATTTGATATTTCCACATACATGACAGGGGATATGGGTAGAATACTTACAACTTCTACTATGTATCCTTACCTATGAGTCTTAGGATATTAAATTTCTTTTCTTAGAGAAAGATTTGCCACCAGAAAATAGTGATTGCTTGGGAGAAGTAGGAGCTAAGGAAGATCAGAATCCTACCAACCCAGTGGCTCCACACACCCCAGCAGAGTGTGGAGGACCACACTGGCTGCCTAGAAACAGGGCCTCCTTTTCCCCAGGACCTTAGAGCCCTGCTTGACATAGGTGAACTGCTCATGCCAGTGGAAAATGGGGATAGCACATCAATCATCTGGATCCATGCCTTCCTTCCCCCAGGAACTCAGAGCCCTGCCCTGAGTTAATGAAACACACCTGCTCCAGTGGACAGTGAGAAGTGGCTGTGTCAGTCCCTTACACTGCTGGCCTGAATCCATACCCTCCTTCCCCTGGATTGCAGAGCCCCATGTGACTCAATACCCCAAACCCACT
>NW_007829582.1:0-782 GCF_000696425.1 Galeopterus variegatus
TTGGCATGATGTTTAATGCGTCAGACACATTTTGCAAAGTGCATTAGTACATTGACCAAAGGAAGGAGTGTTTCTTATGAAATTTGGGGAGAAAAGGTTGGAATAGGCTCATCCCTCACACTCATTCATTGAACAAATCTTTGTCTGCACACCTAGCCCTGCGCTGAGTGCTGGAAGACATAATAATTTACAGTGCCATGCCTGGGCCGTATACACTGCTGGGAAAAGTCAACATTTGAAGCATTTGAAAATAGAATTGCTACATACTGTTAAAAAGTATTGGCAGGGAGGATGAACAGAGAGCTGGAGGAACCCGTGGAAGGGAAGACGAATGAATCGTTTTGCACACATGACAAATGACGGCATGGAAAGACACCGTTTTTCTCCTGTAAGACACTTATGGAAGGCTAGGACAAACTGTGCGGGACCACGGCCCTCACCGGTGATGTCTCCTTTGTAGTGGGGCTTCCACTACTTGGTTCCCAGGTGCTCCCCAAAGCCTGTGGGCCTTCACTGTGCAGCTTGACTTCAGCACAAAGGCCTGAGCTTAGTTGATTCTGAAATGTAGATCAGTGGCAGGAGTTTGCCATGGGTCTTGAAAAACTTGGTGAGTGTTTTTTATTGTGGGTTGCCAGCCTCTCAGTATGCTCGCTGGTACTGCTCAGCCCCAAGAACCTGTCCGTCCTCAGGGGACCCACACAGCCTAGCCTGCGTCCCATCGCACCCAAGATGCACAAGGATTGGAGTCCCTCAGGCCACAAAGGAGAACCAGGTGCTTGACT
>NW_007829583.1:0-782 GCF_000696425.1 Galeopterus variegatus
TAAAGGCCTTCTTTGGTGATGACTTTAGCTATGCAGGGTATCACGTTACAAGAAAGGCAGAGGTATGAGAGAGAGAGAGAGCTTCCAATGCACTCTCCTTTCAGTGCCATCAGAACCATGCCCATGACTACCACTAAGCCATCAAATGGATTAATCCATTCACTATGGCCTGGTCCTCCCAATCTAATCACCACTTCAAGGCTCCACCTCTCAATGGTCATAGATTCCCCACCCTCAAGAGTTACAGTGGGGATTAAGCTTCAGTGAGTTTTGGGAGACATTCAATCCATAGCAGTGTCTATAAATTGAATATGTGATGATCTATTTTAAGAAAAGTGCATGACCAGATAGACAGAGTGCTTGTGCGCACTCATGCTTCCTAGAACTTCCAGTCTGATCAAGCAGCTCACAGGGACTGATGATGCAGACGGGCATGCGGTGGGCACGGTGTGGGATTTCCACAACGGGCATTTTCCCTCATGTGTATGTAGCTTCTGGTCCCCAGGTTGGCTCCTTGGTGTTCAGGGCCGTTTTCACAAGCTTCAGTGACTCATTTTACAAATGGCTCCATCATAATTCTTGCAATTTTTACAGAAACAATGTAACTCAAAAGCTAAGGATAAGTAAGGAATATTTCAGACCAAATTTCCTTTGAAGGGTAGATGAACAATGAGAGCTCACACATCATTAACAGCAAGGACAGCAACAAATGGAGAACTCGGTGGTGCCGTGGGTTTCCGTGGGAGGATGCCAGTGCTGGGAGGGTGAGGGTCTTCGATGTC
>NW_007829584.1:0-782 GCF_000696425.1 Galeopterus variegatus
TTGATTTTTTTCAACCATTTAAAAATGCAAAAATATTCTTAACTCACATTGTGTACAAAAAAGAAGCAATGGGCCAGATTTCATCCATGGGCTGAAGTCTGTCAACCCTTGCTCTAGCTATATCTTTAAGAAAACAAAAACAAAAACATAAAAAGAACATTATTGAGATGTAATTCACCTACCATACAACTTACTGATACTATTCAATTTATTTCTTTATTTTTTTAGTATATTCACAGAGTAATGCAGGCCTCACAATCTAATTTTAAAACATTTTAATTACTCCAAAAGAAATTAATTAACAGTCAATCCTCATTTCTCCCCTCAACCCTCTCAACCCTAAGCAACTATTAATCTACTTTCTGTCTCTTTATAACTTTGCTCTGCATATTTCACATACAAAGAGTAATGTAATACTCATATGTGAATTTTATGTCTAGCTTCTCTCACTCAACATAATATTTTCGTGTTTTATCCAATTAGTAGAACAATCGGTATTTCATCTATTTTTGCTACTGAGTAATAGTCTAATTTGTTGATTTTCTGTCTTGTTGTTCTATCCATCACTGAAAGTGGAGAATTAAAGTTTTAAACTATCATTATTGAGTCTTTTTTGTTTCCCTTCAACTCTCTCAGGTTATCTGCATGTATTTTGGAGTTCTGCTGTTAGACATGTATGTTTATGATAGTTATATCTTCCTGGTAGATTGACCTTTTTATCATTATTAAAAGACCCTCATTATGTCTAGTAAATTATTTTGTTTTAAAGTCTATTTTGTCAA
>NW_007829585.1:0-782 GCF_000696425.1 Galeopterus variegatus
CATCTCCTGGGAGGCTGCTGTGATTTTCATGTGACAAGTGAGGGTCTTGGGAATCAACCAACTCAAGATTGGCCTATTATCCTGTTATCTTCTGAGACCCAGATTTATCATCAATGTTTTGGGGGATTCTGGAACAAAGCCCTTCAGATGGTGGGGGGGTGTCATCTAAATTTCTACACAACCAGGGGCTATGGTTGACCCCAGAGCTCCACCTAAAATCTTGAAGTCAAGTGATCCTACCAGGCCCCATATTTGTTATCTCTGCCTAAAATGCTAGTTCCTGTATCCCCACCCTTTCATTCCCCGGAATGACCCAGTGCCTCCTCTGAACCCTGTCCAGGGGCTGAAAACTCTGCAAATGGACCACCTTTTTGCAGAGTACTTGTACCTGACATTTGGCTCTTCTTTGAGGACATTCTCTTCTCTAGAAGGTTTTACAGGAAGGCTGCATCTCGGTCTGTGTCTATGCCCCTCCTACCCTCCTTCCCTCCCAGCCCAGTGGAATGAGAGTCGACCCTTCCAAAGCTAAACTCTCCACCTGAGCTCTGGACCCTTTTCCCCTCCTACGTTCTCACGACCTTGCTCCGTCTATTATTCCTTCTTCATTCTGGATCCTAGACATTTCTCCACCCACTTGTCTTTAATGCAGTCAATAAACATGCTGAAGACTCTTGGATCATAATCTCCATAGACGAGTTTTTTTTTTTTTAGTTGGGTAGTAATTATCTGTCTTTCTTCACTTTCCATTTCTTCCTGAACCCACTGAAGACTGGCTTCCACTC
>NW_007829586.1:0-782 GCF_000696425.1 Galeopterus variegatus
GCGGGAGCGCCGGCGCGCTTCCCAAGCGGCGCACTGTAGCAGTGCGCCACCGGGCCGGCCCCAAAGTTTTCTACACTATATAATAAGGATTGTCTTTCTTTCCTCCAGTTTCCAATTACACATTCCTCTGAGACCTTCCAATTACACTTCCTCGCGAGACCTCACCAGAAATACCTTTAATATCCATATGTCTACCAAGTGTTTATTTAAAGCAATTGAGAACTTCTCTACCGCATGCCTCAAAGTTCTCCAGCCTCCACCCATTATCAAATTCCAAAGCCAATTCCACATTGTTGGGTATTTTTGTTACAGCAGCACCCCACTTCCTGGTACCCAAATCTGTGTAGTGTCCTATGGCTGCTGTAACAAATCACCACAAACCTGGTAGGTTAGAACAACAAAAATTTATTCTCTCACAGTTCTGGAGACTAGAAATCTGAAATCAGTTTCACTGCACCAAAGTCAAGGTAAGCTAGGAAATACTCATTCCAGAGTCAATAGGGAAAATCTTTTCTTTACCCATTACAGGTTCTGGTGACCGTTGGCATTTCTGGCTTGTGGCCATATCACTCCAATCTCTGTCTCCACCTTCACATTGCCTTCTACACTGTGTCTGTCAAATGGCCCTCTGCCTCTCTCATATACAGACACTTGTGACAGCATTAAGGACACACCTGGATGACTCAGAGTAATCTCCCCATCTCAAGGTTCTTAACTTTATTTCATCCCTGAAAATCTCTTTTCAAAATAAGACTACATTTACAAGCTTCAGGAATTAGGAT
>NW_007829587.1:0-782 GCF_000696425.1 Galeopterus variegatus
CCCCACCAGCCTGCAGCAGCATAAGAAGATAAGGGTCATGTAGTGAGCGTTTACATGACCCGACCTTCCTTCATTCAAACGATTGTCCTTTATTCTGAGATTGTGTCTCATCTTTTACGAAATAGTGATGATAATGGGCAACAGCTTTTCTTCTTCCTTCTTTCCTCCCTACTGCTTCTTTGGATTGTTCTTACTCAGCAAAACTTAAAATTTGATGAATTTCTATTGGTCGCCAACCTTTAAAAAATGAAAAACACCTACTGATCAATGATATCTAAAGTCTCTTTCAACATGGATACAAATTAATTCATAACAGTCCTTTAATTTTTACACCTCAGTCTTTGTCTTACATTGTTATAACTCTATGTCGGTCTGTGTTTAAATTATGGGAAAAAGTAAACTATTTAAAACGCAACGAGTTCTTAATCGAAGGTCAACGATAGTAGCTGTAGGGTCCACCTGTGACCTTTGCGAAGGCAGACTGGTTAAGAGGGAAATTACACAGTAAGTACAATATATTATTGTAGAATGTATGTCACAGATTAATGACAACAGCATTAATAAATTTCTAAAGATGTTTTTATTCATTTTCTCCAATAGATTAAGAAAATGTCCAGTGTCCATATCAACAAATAAGAACAATAAATACATGAAATCACTTCTATATGGAAGTCTTCAAAGTAGTGATGCTAACCTGGGCTTTGTTCATACGTGATGAATATATCACATGGGTATTCCAGCAAGTTCTCCCTGGCTAATGCCGTCAAGCTAATCTCCATAAG
>NW_007829588.1:0-782 GCF_000696425.1 Galeopterus variegatus
GGGGGGATTAGGGCTTCTGTTAAACAGCGGGGAATGAGGAGATTCTCCACCCTGCCTTTGGGTCTAGTGCCCTTCCTTTCCTCTACTTCTCACCTCAGCCTTGGAGACTCATAAGTCCTAAAAACAAGTACAGCCCCTAACGTTCACTTCTCCTAGTGTCTGGGCAGGGCTGTTTTCTTGTGCTGGGCTGCTGGGCTGTGGAATGTGACCTCTCTGTGTGGAAGAGCCAACAGCGAGCTTTGCAATGGAGTTGGCAGGTACCAAACTGCCCGGGTGCAGACACCTGTTGCTTGAGTCTATTTGTGGAAACCTCCTGGGTGCCCTCTGCCCACTCCTGGGTGCTCACTGCCCGCAGGCAGGGCTTGAGCCTCTCAACTATGCGAGTCAATTCTGCATGGTTATGATGAGACTGTCCCATTATGTGCCCATCCCAGGTTCCTGAGGCCTCAGGGGCTCACAGCCTGATTTAATCCCTGCAGGGACTCTGTAAAATACGCAGGAAGTCTCTGTTTTACCGATGAGGAAACTGAGTCCCGGACGGATGCAGGGACTATTCTCAGGGTCATAGAATTGCTCCATGAGCTGAGACCCCACCCCCAAAAGAGCTGCATATAGGAAGAATTGGACATTTACCTGAGAAAATACAGTTGCAAGGCAGGGAAAGGGGCTGCTCCGCAAGGGACGTGCTGAGAAATGGGAGACAGGAGGGCCAAGGGGCCGCGGCTTTGGGGCCAGAACAAGGTTTCCATCTAGGCTCTGGCACGTATTCACTGTGTGACTGG
>NW_007829589.1:0-782 GCF_000696425.1 Galeopterus variegatus
TTTGACTAAAGAAAAAATAAAAGGAATAAAACATAAAACAATCACAGCTTTTAAAAGCGAGCCCAGATAAAGCTGAGTCTTTAAAATGTGGCTATAAATTATCAAAGGTCAAATAATGTAGGTGCCATTCTACTCCTAAATTATGCAGATCTTTTGGGCAGTTACTAGCTGCTTACAAGGCTATTTCAAAATTTCATGAAAATATTCATATTCTTTTAATTCTATTTTTCCACAAACTTTTTGAAGTAACCTCATATTTATGAACTACCTGTGTCATGTCTATGATATGCCATGAGTTATTTTCTTTTCAGACATTTGAGAGCAAATTTTGCTAATAGGAAATGAATATATATGTATATGTGAATATACATATTTTTCTTCTATCTATATTCTAGCACTATAAAGCTGTGTTGTCTAACCATTACCTACATGTGACTATTGAGCACTTGAAATAAAACTAGTCTAATTGAGAGGTGCTGTAAATATATACTACACACCAAATTTCAAAGTTTTAGTGTAAAATAATGTAGAATATGTCATTAACAATTTTTATATTGATTATATGTTGCAATTACTATATTTTGGGTGTGTTGGGTTACATGTAATATTTTCTTAAAATTAATTTTACTTTTTTTATTTTAATGACGACTAGAAAATACAAATTTACATATGTGGCTCACCTTATGTTTCTACTGGACAACACTGTTCTGGAAAGGCCAGGCAACAGATAAAGAATTTGGAAACATCCTGTCCAAAGGATGGCAGACCACCTTCCCCTCCAC
>NW_007829590.1:0-782 GCF_000696425.1 Galeopterus variegatus
ATTTCTCCACTCCTTGTCTTAGGAAATGTAGGGTTCAAACTGAAACGGTGAATAAAAACACTGATTTACTTTGTCTTTAGATGTTACATTTCTAATAATCTGAAAAATTAACCATAATGGGCTGTGTTACATTTTAGTTTGCTGTGGCTGAACCAAGGAAGAAGGCATATGCAGATTTCTACAGAAATTATGATTCCATGAAAGATTTTGAGGAGATGAGGAAGGCTGGTATCTTTCAGAGCACAAAGTGATTTTTCTAATGCAAAGGTAATATGGTTATTTGAAATTACTTGTTTAAAAACGTTTTTAATTGTGGTAAAATGCAAATACAGTGTCCCTGACTTACAATGGTTCTACTTTGATTTTGCAATGGTGCAAAAGTGATAATACATTTAGTAGAAACTGTACTTTGAATTTTGATCTTTTTCAAGGGTACTGATATATACAGTAAGATATTCTCTTGTGATGCTGGGCAGTGTCTGGAAGCAGAGCTACAGCTCCCAGTCAGCCCTACATGATCACAAGGGTAAATAACAGATATTGTACTTTACGGTGTACTGTATTCAGTAAATTACTTAAGATATTCAAGACTTTATTATAAAATGGGCTTTGTGTTAGATGGTTTTGCCCGACTGTAGGCGAATGTATGTGTTCTGAGCACATTTAAGGTAGGCTAGGCTAAGCTGTGATGTTCATTAGGTTAGGTGTATTAAATGCATTTTCATCTTTTTTTTTTTTTTTTTAAAGATGACCGGTAAGGGGATCTTAACCCTTGACTTGGT
>NW_007829591.1:0-782 GCF_000696425.1 Galeopterus variegatus
TTTATAAAGCAAATGTATTTCACAGGGCATAGTTTCTGAAGCCCTGAAGTTTCAGGAATAACCTAACTATTTAAAATTACATATGGAAATGTTAAGCTTGCAAAAGACAGGAAACTTACCCCAGGCTAAAGTCTCTGTTGTAGATAAAGAATTGTAACACAGCAAAATTGTTGGCTCAAGGACAGATGCCCTTGGAGCAGGTTAACCTAAAGTCGCTTTATTGTTATGGAAAAATACTGAGGAAACTGTTGTAGGAAAAGACAGCATTTGCTAAGAACAAGCTTTTTTTGGTGGATTGACTTAACTTTTTACAAATTGCCTTATGGAATGTCACTTTGTTATTTCACCGTTGGTTACCAGCTTCTATTGTTAAACTGTACTTATCCATAACTCCACGTTTGTTCTTTTTCTGTAACTTTCTGGCTTGGAGAATAAATATTAAGAAAGAACCCGAGTATGGTGTTAATTTCCCAAGGAGGAATGCCTCTCTCTCTTGAGGGTTCCTGGAAATTAACCCCTTCCAGGTTTCTCACTGCTCAGAAAAAATGGGCTTTGAGTAATCCTTTGTGTCTCCATCACCCAGGGAGAGAGGTGACAAAGAGAGTGCAACAGTTTAATAGAGATACAGATGGTTAAATATAAGAATATTTATACATAGGTGTATATACATTGGTTAGTATACTTATGCATCTCTGCTCTGTCAGCTGAGAGGGCTAGAAGCAACACCCTGGGAAGGTTGAACACACCTAGCATCCAAAATTTTGTTTCTAATACCAAGAACC
>NW_007829592.1:0-782 GCF_000696425.1 Galeopterus variegatus
ACAGGGTGTGTGTTTTCTGTCGAGTCTCCGCCTCCCTAGCCGGACGTCTCCCCGCTCTGTGTGCACTGGGCTGGGCTGAGATGTGTCTTCTGCAACCCTTGTCTATTGGCCAGGCCTTCTAGTCCCTGCTCGGCACTGCCTCACCCAGGAAGTCTTTCAGGTTTCTGCTAGGCGCAGATGACCAGTCACTCTGGGTGCCTTTGTAGCACTGTGTAGATCTTTCTCGGGACTTACCACCTTCCTCCTGGTTTTGAGGTTATTTGTGTACTTGTCTTATCTCCCACACCAGAGCGTGAGCTCCTCGGGGGAGGAGCCCGCAGCACATGGTTCACCTTTGAATCCCCCTGGCGTGGACCGACTCCGGTGCCCGCCCGCAGACAGCTCTCTGGCAGGTTCAAGCGAACTTGGGAACGCTCCGACCACACTATTCCTAACCAGAAATTGGTTAGGCGTTTTTCAGAACTGGTGGCCGCAGAGATGGTATCTGCCTCCCGGTAACAGGAAGTTTACCGGGGACCAGAGCCCAGAGTGCAGTGGAGTGACAGTCAGCCCGGCCCGCACTTCCCTGCCCTCCTGATGCTGGCCGGGGACGCCCCATGCCACCAGCCCCACCAGAGAACCGCGGAGGGAGTGGGAGGGGAGGCCAGCCCACAGGCCCCGGGAAGCCCCGCACCGGAGCAAGCAAGTGGGAAGGCTCATTGAGGAGCTGAGCCGGGCAGGAAGGACAGGCCTGGCTGAGCCGGGCTGGAGCCGTCACCACCTGAGAAAATTGAGGCAGCCCC
>NW_007829593.1:0-782 GCF_000696425.1 Galeopterus variegatus
GGCCCACACACAAACTCACACAGACATGCACAGGCACACACACATAAACATGCATGCACATGCACACTGGCCCACACACAAACTCACACAAACACGCACAGGCACACACACATAAACATGCATGCACATACACACTGGCCCACACACAAACTCACACAGACATGCACAGGCACACACACACTGGCCCACACACAAACTCACACAGACACACACAGGCACACACACATAAATATGCTGCACATACACACTGGCCCACACACAAACTCACACAGACATGCACAGGCACACACATAAACATGCATGCACATACACACTGGCCCACACACAAACTCACACAGACATGCACAGGCACACACATAAACATGCATGCACATACACACTGGCCCACACACAAACTCACACAGACATGCACGGGCACACACACATAAACATGCATGCACATACACACTGGCCCACACACAAACTCACACAGACACGCACAGGCACACACACATAAACATGCATGCACATACACACTGGCCCACACACAAACTCACACAAACACGCACAGGCACACACACAAGGGGTGCTGTCGGGACCGAGTTAGACAAGGGATTTGAAAATCGTTTCTAAACTCCAAGCACCAGCCTCCTCTTTTTTTCTGCAATCCCGAAAGTGATGGCGTCTGTGGACTGCAGACATTCGGCGTCTGTCCCCTGCGAGCTTTATCAGCGCTTCCTGAGCGCCTAGCTCTTGGCGTCAGCTCTCTCCCTGGTCCTCAGGGTTGGGGGACACTGTCTACG
>NW_007829594.1:0-782 GCF_000696425.1 Galeopterus variegatus
ACACACACACACACACACATGCACACACACAGTTGCAGAAGTACATATGCTTGCATATAGGCCTTTCAAGATAATGCGTTTTTCCCAGCCTCCTTTCTTATTTAATAGTATTAAGTTCTCAGGTTTATGAAAACTATACTACTTCTCAAATGGTTAGCCTTATAAGTAGCTGCATCAGAAGGAATTATTATAAATTTAGTGCATAGCAGATACAATTGGACATACATCTTATTTTTAGAGAAAAGCACAAGGGTTTCTTCCTTAATGGTAGAAGCCGTTGGCGGTATGCCCAAAGAAAAGAAAAACTCAGACCAAACAGGAACTTCACATGAATTTCATAAGTACTGTTTTCCTTTAATTCAGACCCTTTTCTCCTCTTTTGTAATAGTTGTGGTTTTGTATATCAATAAATGATATCTTTCATATATGTTTCTATATGTATCCAAAAGAAAAGTTTTATATTTTTGGTAAACATTTGCTTCACTACTTTTGCAGAAGCAAATATTTTTCTATTTATCTTTTACTGGTGAACCTGATCTTTCTTCCTAAGATATATTAATAATAGAGGTCTATTGGATTGAGATGTTTTTGAACTATCTCTAGAGAATCATGTGACCTTTTATCTGTAATATGAATTCACATGATCCTCCCTACTAATATTAACATGTAAATTTAAAAGGACCTTAGAAACCTGTAGAGAAACTAAAATAAGAATTTGATGGTAGGGCCGAGCCTGTGGCGCACTCGGGAGAGTGCAGCGCTGGGAGCGCAGCAGCGCTCCC
>NW_007829595.1:0-782 GCF_000696425.1 Galeopterus variegatus
AATCACCAAGATTTGAAGAATTGTGTTTTTACCATAATAAAAATAATCTACAATAAAACACATAATAATATGATTGTATATGTAAAAAACACATAACATTAAATTTATCATCTTAACCCTTTTTTGTGTGTACAGTTCAGTAGAGTTTAGTATATTCACATTGTTGTGCAACAGGTATCTTGAACTTTTTCATTATGCAAAACTGAAACTCAGTACCCACTTAACACTAATCTCTCCTTCCCCCTTCCCCCCAGGCTGTGGCAACCACCTTTCCACTTTCCATTTCTGTGATTTTCACAAGTTTTGATACTTCACAGTAGTGAAATCATACAATATTTGTCCTTTTGTGACTGGCTTATTTAGCTTGGCATAATGTCCTCCAGATTCATCCATGTTTTAGCACGTGAAAAGATTTTTTTTTTAAGGAGTATATAATATTCCAGTGTATTTTATTTTTATTTCATTTTATTTTATTTTATTTATTTTAATTTATCAGTATACAATGTAGTTGATTTTCATGTCTCTTTACCAATTCCTTTTTCCCCCCTCCCTTTGACCCCTCCCCCACCATCAACGTCAAATCTGTTAACTTGTCTTAACAAGTTTGAGGAATTGTTGTGATTATTGTGTCTTCTCCACCACCCACCCCGTTTGTTTGTTCATTTTTAGCACCCACGAATAAGTGAGAACATGTGGCATTTCTTTCTGTGCCTGGCTTATTTCTCTTAATATAATTGTCTCTAAATCCATCCATGTTGCTGAGAATGGTAGTATTTCATATT
>NW_007829596.1:0-782 GCF_000696425.1 Galeopterus variegatus
GAAGCTACACTCTTGTCAAGGATCCAGTGCTTAATTCCCCACAACACTATTTACAAGTTTTTATGGAAATGTTGATATTACTGCAGAGTTTGGGTATCAAAAGGAAAGTGCAATGTATTAAGAAATATTGCAAAATAAAAACTGCACGCGGCAATGACTAACCTTCCAGTCCAAGGGAAGGAGGAGGGAGGAGTCAGTGCAAAAATTGGCCCCTTTCACATGAGTTTGCCTTGTGGATATACCCCAGTTCCTAGCTTGCTCCCCTGTCCTGAGACCCATTACCTCCCTGGAAAGTGCTTTTCCTTCATACCTCAGCACTGCAAATCCCTCATCCTTTTAGAGAAACCCCACTTGCTTACTGAGTGAGTTTATCCCACTTTAGAATTCATCCAACTCTCCCCTCCCAGAGAAAATCTGCATACTAATTTGCTTCTGTACATTTTCCAAAGCATAAGTAATTCATTCTATAATAACACCACAGAATTAATAGGAAGGGAGAGAATGACTAGAGAACAATCTAAGAGAAAGATGGCACCCAGTTCCCGTTCAAACTCTGTGATTTCTCCTCCTCAATGTGAGGTGCAGATATGATTTTTCACTCTTGGTCATCCAGATGGTAACTACTGAGACAAATACAGACAGTGCTTCCAAAGGCAAACCATGCATTTGCTGAGACAGTAAAGTTGAAATCCACACAGAGGAGGAAAAACAATTCCTTCAGTGCTACCGAATCTATTCAGCTGTCCAGGCCCACTGGGAAGGTAGCACTTTAAATATACGTG
>NW_007829597.1:0-782 GCF_000696425.1 Galeopterus variegatus
GGTGTGTGGACTCTACGGAGCTTCTATCTCCCTTGCTGGATGACTCTGTGCTCCGTACACATTTGGCTGGACTGCTAGATTGCGTGGCAGCAGCGTGGACTCTGTGGGGTTCCCGCCTCCCCTGCCAGACGTCTCCCCACTCTGTGTGTACTGGGCTGGGCTGGGAATGAAGCCGGGTGGCAGCGGTGATGCCTACATGTTGGATCACACAGTGGCGCCCCGCAGGGCATGTGGACTCCGCGGAGCTTCTGTCTCTCCCGCTGGACGTCTCCCTGTCTCGGCCGCGGGTTGATTCACTTCCAGCTCCAGGGATGGGTGGGTGGGGGTGGGGGATCAGAAGCCGGGTCACAGCTGCAGCCTGTAGTGACACACGCAGGCTCAGGCCTCCATGTTTCCACGTCTGTGGCTGTGGCTGCAACGTGGGCTGCGGCGCACCAGCGGGTTGTGTGCGTGGGTTGGGGGAAGATTCCCGGTTCTCAGCAGGGTAAGGACACCCTTTCGAAGTGTTCCTTTGCTCCGATTCTGCTACAGCTGCATCTGGCCCGAGCCTCAGGCTGCTTCTACTCCTGGTGGAAAAGCGGCTGGCCGCTCTCCTCTTCCGCCATCTTCCACTGCAGTGTTGAGCAAAGGGTAGACTCTGGTTTCAGGGCACAAAATAAATGTCACAGAGAAATCCTGTGGCTCCCGGGACTCCCCCGCGGGCCAAGCCGGAGCAGCTCCGCACTTTCGCCACGGAGAAAGAGAATAGACGGCCGCTCCTCTCCACAAGTCTCTTGCGGGTC
>NW_007829598.1:0-782 GCF_000696425.1 Galeopterus variegatus
TGCAGATGCCTGGATGATCTCTCCTGCAACCTCTTACACCCACTGGACACAGCAGATGGCCAACTTATGGCTCCAAGGGAACTTCATGGATTTCTCCCCCCTTGAAATCACCCTATTTACCACTCTCCTTTGGGGTATAATAAAGGGCTTCCTTCTCCTCCCTGTTCCTCCCCACTCAACGCCCCTCTCCAGCAGGAAGTAGCTCGAAGACCTCGACGACCTTACCCCCCAATAGAGGAAAAAGGGAGAAATGGCGGGCCCCATAAAACCCCAAAGGAGACATTCCCTAAAACATGGCGCCTTTCCGGCTTCTCTTCTGGGTCCTAACACTCCCGCCGGCGCCAAAGTATGGCCCATCAAAATCATCACCCGCCCTTCCGACCAATCAGCCACCACCCCGCGTACTAACCACCCTCTCCCGGAACTCAGCTCTCTATAAATGTATGCTTCACCCTCAAATAAAGCGGAACTTCTCCGGTGAACTGTCAGCTCAGGTCCTGTCATTTTTTCAAATCTAGCATATAAAACTTAGATCTAGTCACTTCTTTGGGTCTTTATTTTTCTTGCGAGGGCTCCATATACGTGTAAATAAAATTTGTATGCTTTCCTCCTTAATCTATTTTTTTTCTTTTCTTTTCTTTTTTTTATAAGATGACCGGTAAGGGGACCCAACCCTTGACTTGGTGTTGTCAGCACCACGCCCTCCCAAGTGAGCTAACCAGCCATCTCTATATAGGAATCCAAACCCATGGCCTTGGTGTTATCAGCACCACACTCTCCCA
>NW_007829599.1:0-782 GCF_000696425.1 Galeopterus variegatus
GTCAGAAGAGAGAACTGAAAAACTAAATTTGGGGTTCACTGGCATACAGATATGGCTTAAACCAAGTAGTGGCTGAACATGAGAAATCCAGCATTTAGAGGATGGGTATCCCAGGTAACCTGAGAGTGAAGAGTTGAAAAAGCCAGGCAAGTGCCACTCTTAAAAAGTCAAGAGAGCAGTTCCATTCATGTAGTATGGAGAACTGTGTGGAATGTGACTGAGAGGTAAAGCAAAAGAAAAAAGATCCATTGTAATTGGCATCATAAAGTTAGAAATTTTGACAAGAGAAGTTTAAACATAACTGAAGTGGGTTGAAGAGTAAAATGGGCCTACCGAATGAAGGCAATGCATTTGCAAAACTTTATCCTGAAGAGCAATGAATTAATGTGGGGGTTAGTGGAAGATTTGGGACAAGGAAGATGTTTTTTGTTTTTTTTTTTTTTTTTCTCGAGAGGAAATAAGAGAATAATCTTGTTTGGTAATAGAAATGATCTAGTAGAAAGAGAAATATGGATAATGAAGGAGAAAGGAGTAAAGGAAGGAAGGTTTTTGCAATGGACGAAAGGGATCCATGGCACAAGAGGAAGACGGATGGGAGCAGAGCACTTCTCTGAGAACAAAGAGGGGAAGGCAAGGAAGACAGCACAAGTGGAGTTGGCAGGTCAGTTTGGGAAGCTGTCAGCAGGGATGTCCCCTTTGATCGCTCTATTTTCTTAGTGATGAGAGTCAGTTGATGAAGGAAGGTTTGAGAATTGATCCATCAAAGGAGATACTATAAAATC
>NW_007829600.1:0-782 GCF_000696425.1 Galeopterus variegatus
AAGTGGCAGGCAGCCGGCAGGTACAAGCAGATCACATGGCGAGAGGAATCAAGAGAGAGACGTGAGGTGCCAGGGTCTTTTTAAACAACCAGCTCTGGTGGGAACTAATAAAGCGAGAACTAACTACACCCCCCAGGAAGACCATTAATCCATTCATGAGGGATCCGCCCACATGACTTAAACAGCTCCTAACACTGCCACACTGGGGATCAGATGTCCACATGAGTTTGGGGGGACAACACATTAAAGCTCTATCGGTTGGTTTGTCTTTAATATCGACTGTTTTTTAGTTGCCCAACTTTTTAAAAATTATTATTCTGCAAATATTTTAAAATGAAGGAAAAGAGTTCTCACATAACGTACGATTCCTAATCATTTCTGTAGGTCCAGTGTTTAAGCACCTTAAGGGAAGGAATGAGAAGTTCATCACAATTGGTGATTCCCTCCACTGTAGGGATGTAAAAAATGCAGATACTTATTGTCATTGTTCCATTATTATTGAACTGTTTGCCATATGTTTGTGATATACTCATGGTTCCAGTAAGCACTTCTATTTCCATAATTTTAAAGCCTCTGACCAAGAATACATTACTCAGAATGTGTAACCTCTATTCATGTGCTTTGAAGATATTTCTAGATCTGTAAGCCCTGAAAAAAGGTGATGTTAGGCTGAGTGGAATAATTGCTCTTCCAAACTCCAAGTTTAAAATAGATGAAACTGCAAATTTCTAATTTTGCTATATCATTGTCTTAAAATTGTTTTCTTCTCAATGTTATTCTTT
>NW_007829601.1:0-782 GCF_000696425.1 Galeopterus variegatus
ACCCCTTCCCTCTCCTGAAGCAGCTCTCAAATGTCACTGATGAGTGATGAGCAATGTCTCAGGTGCCAAATCTGAAGTCACCTCAGGGTACCTCCTCCTCCTCCTCCTCATCTTCTGAAAAGCTCCCCTCTCTTGACCTCCCTGGCACTGCACCTGCATATCTGCCATCTCTGACTTCTTCACACCACTGTTTTTCTGGTTCTCTTTTTGGCTTTTCTGTGTTTTTTCTTACCCTTAAAATGGTGAGTTTTAAAAAATAGGTAGTGCATGCACATGGGAAAAAAGTCAAACAGAACAAAAGAGCAATTCTTCCTCCCTTGATTTTCAATTCCCCAAAATCTCTCCCCAGGGGCAACAGTTATTACTATCCTTTGAAGCCCTTCCAGAGCTGTTGGGCACTTGAAATGTGGCCAGTTTGAATTAAGATATGTTGTAAGTATAAAATACATAACGGATTTCAAAGACAGTACAAAAAAATACTTTAAAAATATTTTATTAATAATTTAAAAATATTGGTTAAATGTTGAAATACTAATATTTTGGCACATTGAGCTAAATAAAATATATTAACATTAATTTCACCTGTTTCTTTTAATCTTCTAATGGGAATGCTGGAAAATTTTAAATTTCAGATATGGCTTACATTTGTGGCTTAATTTTGTTGGGCAGCACTGTTCTAGAGCTAGTCTTTGCATTTGTAAGCATATATGTATGTTGGTATTCCTTGAAAAACACAACACACAAATAGCATAGTACACAGACTTCTGTAAATTTCTTTTTTT
>NW_007829602.1:0-782 GCF_000696425.1 Galeopterus variegatus
AAAAAGCTTTGATGTGTAGTATTTGCTGATTCCTGCGGTGTCAGTACCCCTGCTGCAGCTGATTTCAGGCTACCAGCATGACGTCCCTGAAGGCAGCGTTGGGGTAGATGGGACAATGGCTCTAGTACGCCACTGAGTGAATGACCTGTGGTTGTCTTAATCCCCAACATCACCCTGAAACACACATGCCACCCTATCATAGCCAGCGAGATGCCAATGACACATCAGCAGGGTGCTGGGACAGGAGTCTCCATGGGTCTGGAGCCATGTTCTGCCCCCTTCACTGCAGCACTGCAGTTTCCATCAAGAAGCCACTGTCAGACCTTCTGGGCAGGTGGGAGGTGCTGCCGTTGATGTCTCTACAGTACTGGAGAGCCTGCCCCCCTCCTTCCTTCAGAAGTAACTTCAAAAGGAACAGTTGAAGCATTAACACCTTGTTACAGTTTTCAGCAAAATAAGATAATGCTCTTCTGTCATTTTCCTTCTCTTCAGCACTTCACACTCCTACTACTCTTTTCCTGGCGCCTAATTACTCTGCTCTGTGACTAGCCACCCTCCTCCTCTTCCTCCGGTGTTACCTTACCATATTGCAGCTCCAGCAGAGGCAGCTGCCCACTGCCCTGCAGCCGCCTGGCTCTTCAGATCTTCAGGACCCTGAGAGTCACAGGCACTGGAGAGTGCTGCGATGGTGTGTAATATGAACTCCTGTAGGTTTTTATGTTCCCACGGGAGAATCATTCCAAAAAGGCAAATTCTTTTTTCTTTTTTAAAAAAAGATGACC
>NW_007829603.1:0-782 GCF_000696425.1 Galeopterus variegatus
GTAACACTGTGAAGAAACTGGAGCTCTCAAACACTGCTTATGGCAGGATGAATTGAAACAATAGCCTTGCAGTATATCAGTATCTAATAATGCGAAACATAAACCCTACCACCCAGGAACTTGAATCTTAAGTGACATGCATATATATGTTCACAAAAAACAATATACAAGAAATTCATAAAAAATATTATTCTAATAGCCCCAAACTGGGAACAACCCAAATACCCAGCAGCAGTAGAATAAATAAGAAAATTTTATTACTTTTACACAATGCAACATAGTACACAATAAAATTGAACAAATTACATCAACGTCATCAACATGATGATGAGCAAATGAAACCAGACGCAGAAGGGTTTGTACTTTATGATTCCTTTCATAAGGAATTTTAAGACAAGGCAAACTAACATCTGGTGTTACATTTGGAATAGGTGTTACTTTGGTGAGGAGTGCTTAAGAGCAGGCATGAGTGGGGTTTCGGGGCTGCTGATCTTTGTGTGTGTTTTTGTTTTGTTTTGTTTTTACATGGTACATACTTTTTATTGGTTATGAATATTCAAGAAATACAAACCTGATTGTCAAGACTTGTGCCCAAGATGTGATGGCCAGATCCATACTGGCAGCATACATTTTACGACAAATTGCGATTGTACCCCATGTCCCCCACCCAATTATCCCTGACCTCCCTCCCCATCCCCCTTTTCCCCACTCCATTTTGTATCCCTAGGTATGCTCTCTCCCTTTGCAAGTCCAACACACCACTGTGGTCTTTCTTTCCTTCC
>NW_007829604.1:0-782 GCF_000696425.1 Galeopterus variegatus
TGTTTACAGTTGAATTCAGATTCAAGTTTCATGGAGAGGGCACCTCAAAGCAAAGGAGAGAAAGCTATAAACTGATTCCTGGGTTTGTTGTTGTTACTTGAGGTTTTATGTTGAGGATATAACTCTTTTAAGAAAAGGTATTTTATGATTTTGAAAGATAAAATGATATCTCTGAGTCAGCAACTTCACTTATACTTTCTTACCACATTCACAAGGGATTTATTTATTCCTTAATTAGGGTGACACTCTTATCAGTGAGCCTCAAACTGCACTGTCTGATGTGAACCTCTGATTCTCCCTGATCAACCTTATACACCTAGAATGCATATTGTTTTGATGGACAAGATACAGTAAGAGTTAAATGGATTGAGCTGAATGAATTTCTTTCATTTAAGAACTCAAAATTTGTTTTATATTCCAAATATTTTTAGTTATGATAATAATATGATAGCTTTCTCTTTAACTTTTGAAAATCTTGAACTCATAATTCTTTGAAGCTTGAACTCCAATTTAAATAAATCCCAGTACTCATATTGCAACCTGGTTTTGAGTAGGGGTACTTTCGAGAAACTATACTTTTCAGAATTAAGTTTGAGTTTTAAAACCTTCCAAATAAATAGTTATGTGAGGTGGATAGGATTGGGGAGGATTAGATGTAAAGTTTAGATAGCATTTTTTGAGTCCCTTCTGTGTGTCAGACACTGCATTGGGTACTTTACATGAGACAATGATTTGCATTCATTTGTTCAACTGTCCTCATAACCACCATGAAATGACAGACC
>NW_007829605.1:0-782 GCF_000696425.1 Galeopterus variegatus
TGGCTGCCCTGAAATACCTGATTCCACTAGTGATGAAACTGCTTCCATCAGTGAATAACACATCATCAGGATCTGTCCAGGGCACATCAGTCAGGTCCGGCTGGAGGCCTTGGAGAGTCTCGATTTTTTCGAGGCAGTAATGGACAGGCTTGGTTGGATTGTCATCCAGGAGGAGGGTAGCCAGATTTAGAGCCGTGCTGTTTAGGAACTTTATTTGGGGCTAATCTAGTAGTAAAGCCTGATACTGGGTGATGTGGGCATTAGTTAGCCAATGATCTGGTGCACTCCATAGGAGGGATTGTACAGAGTGAGGGACTACCAAGTGTGGGTCTTATCCTAGAGTTAGTCTGCCTCTTTTACCAGCAAAGTAGCAGCTGCTACGGCCCAGAGGCAAGTTGGCCATCTGGCAGCTACATGGTCCAATCTCTTTGAGGGGTGGGTAATGGGCCTCTGCCAATGCCCTATGGCCTGTGTAAGTGCCCCCTTAGCAATTCCCCTTGCTTCAGCAATGAACAATGTGAAGGGTTTGTTTACATCAGGCGATGCAAAGGCAGGAGCCATGGTGAGTGCCTGCTTTAGATCTTTAAAGGCCTGTTATTTAACCTCAGTCCAAATTAGGGGCTATTTCTTCCCCCAGTGAAACCAGATATCCAAAGGCGGCAGTAGCCTATAGCCCCCAAGAATTTGCAAACTTGTTTTTTGTTTTGTTTTGGGGTCCGGAATTTCCTTAAAATTGCCTCCATTCTTCTGGACTGTCTCTGCCATTAAAAACCTTTTGAGCA
>NW_007829606.1:0-782 GCF_000696425.1 Galeopterus variegatus
AATTAAAACCACAATGAAATATCATCTCATCCTGGTTAGGCTGGCTGTTATCCAAAAGACAGAAAACAACAAATGCTGGCGAGGATGTGGAGAAAAGGGAAGCTTCCGACACTGTTGGTGGGACTGTAAATTAATACAGCCATTGTGGAAAACTGCATGAAGTTTCTCAGAAAATTAGAAATACAACTGCCTTACGATCTGCAGTTCCACTGCTGGGTGTATGTCCAAAGGAAATGAAATCAGTACATTGAAGAGATACCTGCACTCCCTTGTTCATTGCAATCCTATCCCCAGTAGCCAAGAGATGGAATCAACCTAAATGTCCAGCAATGGATGAATGGATAAAAGAAACGTGGACTATATGCACAATGGAATACTATTCAGCTATAAAAAACAAAAAAAAAACCAAACAAACCAAAATCCTGTCATTTGTAGCATCTTGGATGGAGCTGGAGACCATTACATTAAGTGAAGTAAGCCAGGTACGGAAAGGCAAATACGGTACGATCTCACTCATACGTGAAATCTAAAAAAAAAGTGGTTCTTCTAGAAGCAGAGAGTAGAATGGTGGTTACCAGAATCTGGGAAGAGGAAGAGGTTGGTCAACGGGCACGAAGTTACAGGTAGATAGGAAGAAAGAGTGTTGGTGTTCTAGGGTGACTCAGCTAATAACAGTGTAGGAAATAGCTAAATAGCTAGGAAAGAGGATCTCGAATGTTACCACCACAAAGAATGACAGTGTTTAGGTGATGGGTATGCTGACTATCCAGAGGGGATCATCA
>NW_007829607.1:0-782 GCF_000696425.1 Galeopterus variegatus
CTTTTTGAACAAGCCCTCGGAATGCCTGCAGTAATTAACCCCATCCACAAGCCCCAGGACTTTCTCTGTTTGTTTCAACAAAAGTTGATCTTTTGTTGTTTAGCAGCTGCCTAGCATCTACATGCCTGTACCAACAGCACACACACTGCTGCCACCCCAACTGTCACCAGCATGAGGAATCACCTTCAGCAGCACGCTGGATGCTGCTCCACGTCCTACGCCGATTTTGGCTAGCAAACTGGAACAGAAACTGGAGAGCATTTCCATCTTAGTCAGGAAAAACAACGTACGTTCTGAAGGGCCCAGTTAGATATTAGGAGAAGAAATCAATGAGTTCCCTGAATTGTGTGTGTGTGTGTGTGGAGGGGGGGGGGTGTTAAACACATGAAATAAACATGAAATCAAAAATCCGAGAATAGACATGGCCTGGAATGATCCAGGCCCTGCCCTTGAAGCACGGTGTGGAACTGATAGTGAGGTGCCCCCGATAACACTAGTTGAGTCATATGGAGTGTTTTGTTACTCTGTGAAAAGGTAGTTTATATGCAGATATAGCCAAGCCTTGCCTAATATGGTAAACCCAAAAGAATTAAGAAACCAAACAGTACCTTATGTGCAAGGATCTGCAATTTCATGACATATTGTCACATGAAGACAGCACAGAGAGGGCTGCTGATAGTGAAAACAAAGCTCTTGCTATGAAGCATTCTCTTTCTCCATGATGCAGCCCTTCCCAGACTGAGAGCACAGGGCACAGCAGGACAGTGGAGGCACCGTGGATT
>NW_007829608.1:0-782 GCF_000696425.1 Galeopterus variegatus
GGGAGCGCCGCCGCGCTTCCCAAGCGGCGCACTATCCAGTGCGCCACCAGGCCGGCCCTTCACTTGTTTTTCTTAATTGGACAAAATTTTAATAGTTTAATGAGAGATGATAATTTTAACCCTATTGTATGCTACCATAGCTCTAGTTTTTTTATATTTTTAAATGTCCATGAAATACAGAAATGAAAGTAAAATGTGAATTAGTGATTTGAATCTGGTTTGATACAAAATCAGCTAAATTCAAATATTGAATTTCTAAGCAGAATATGCTAATGAACAGTTTCTTAAGATACAATATCTACAGATTAACTGGTTCTATACAAGTTTTTTCAACCCAACACATTATTAAGCAATAGAAAACACTATGCTCAAAAACTTGCATATTTGAGTAATCTTTCCTTAACATTTAGTTTTGGAATAAATTCTGCTATTAACACAATCAAGCAATAGAATAAACCTTTGTAAGTAAAATCCTAGCAATAATACCTTTTCTTGGGGTCTCTGATGTAAGTGTCTATTAGCAAACTGTACATCTCTGAGTGAACATTCTCGATGAGAATTTGAAAGCCATAGAAACAGCGAGCCTCTGGAACCTGCACCTCCTGACTAAAGCGCTCCACCTAAGAAATAAGAGAAAAAGATATACCCAATTTTGTAGACTCCTATTAAACACTGGGTTAAACACTGCAAATCAGAATCTGGACATAAGAATTATCACTTAAAAACAGCCTGTCATGCAACAAACAGGTCACCAACACCTTATGTATTATTTTAAGCAGCAT
>NW_007829609.1:0-782 GCF_000696425.1 Galeopterus variegatus
TCCCATCAATGGTAACATGCACCATTATTTCAAGTGCCCCTAAGAAAGAAAAATGCTGCCAGTGCACCATCGGCTTGTTGTTTGAATCAAGAGTCCTAGATAAATAGGATTTTTTCACAAAATATTGTTGTCTGTGCCATTATGACCTTTGGCAATGTCCCATTTCTAAAAGTACTGCTCTACTACCTTTTGGATTTAGCAAATTTCCATACACTTGAATGGGAAATGGCAATTGAATAACTAAACACAGTACAGAATTGTAAGAAGCAACCTCATTTCAAACATATTAAACATCATTTAAATGCATCTCAGAATTTTGAAATATGGCATTTCTCTTTATCTCTATTGTACTCTTTTCTTGATTAGACTTGAAATAGTTCTCAAAATAGTTTTTCATTTGCATTGCCCATCTTCTGTCCAATTCCATCGCCACCTTTCTCCTCTGCCTCTTTTCAATGGCTTTCCATCGTACTTAGAACAAATACAGAACTCCTTATATGCCAACCAGGTCTTGCACGGTCTGCCTCCATCTTTCTCCAGCCTCGGTTTCTCTGATTTTCTTCACTCCCTCCATTCCAGAGGCTAGAGCTCCTCTGCTTCTCTTTCAAGTCTTAGCACATATGTGCTGTTTCCCTAACCAAATGCTCTTTTGTAAATTATCCTTACCCTTCAGCTCTCAACTCAAATTGCTTCCTCAGGGAAGTATTCCCTGACCTCTTCAGCCAAGTGAAATTACCCATTAAGATTGTGGGAAGATGGCAGACTAGAGGTGCCCAGGGTGC
>NW_007829610.1:0-782 GCF_000696425.1 Galeopterus variegatus
TTTTCTCCATGAGAAACATATTCTTCCTTCCTACTGGACACTGGAAAAACTGAATATTGGATAATAGGATACATAGTGACCATGCTCATTATTGACTAGATGACCACTGACACACAAAGTCTTAAAATTGTTATTTGCTGAAGCACTACTTGATGAAGTAAAAGTGGTTTATATGACACTGAGTTTGAGACATCCCTAAAGAAATAAGTAAATTACCTAGTCATTTGGCTCACACTCCCAATGTACCTTCCCCGATGCACTCACTTGCCTCTTCAAATCCCATAAACCCATACCAGTAACTTCATGGGGAGTTTCCCATTCCCAGTAGAGTCAGGAACATACTGTGCAAAACTCATTTACAAGTGGTTTCAAGCAATGTGCAGGTGCCAGAGAAAATCTGATGGTTAACATGACAACCTCACAAAAAAAGATATTCTGTCTGGAAGAAAAGTCTTCCCAATGGGCAGAATATCCTGTAGTCCACTTTATCTGGAAATAAAATCTCCAGAAATATGGAATCACATTGATTCATTGGCAATAACTAACAATTTGACTAAATGGTCTGAAATTTGGAAGGATAAGGTAAGAAGTATGGTGACAGGAGGCAAGGGTAAGCTATGTGTAAGCTGACTTTTCAAAATGGACTAAACCTGTTACAGAAGAGGCTCAATCATCGGGCCGGCCCGGTGGTGCACTGCTACAGTGCGCCGCTTGGGAAGCACGGCGGAGCTCCCGCCAAGGGTTCGGATCCCACATACAGACCGGTTCCCGCTCACTGGCTG
>NW_007829611.1:0-782 GCF_000696425.1 Galeopterus variegatus
TTGCTGTTATAAATGAGTTATTTATTTCATTTTAGGATTGTTCATTGCTGGTGATGAGAAATACAATATATTTTTGTACATTATTCTTCTACTCTACAACCTTGCTGAACTGGTTTTATTAGGTCTAAAAAAACTGATTATTTTGGGAGAGGCAGCAGAGGAAAACTAGGTACTAATGTTTTTCATAATCCTTTTAATACTAGTGACTTTTTAAAAACTATTTGCAATTTTTAATTAAAAATAAAAATAATTCTAAAACAGCAGAGGTAGCCAGAAAAATGCTAAAACAAAAGTAGGTGGGCCATATCTGACAATATAGAATTCAAATTCAAAATTCAAAATACATTGAAAAGGATAACCAATTACTAAGACTGTGAAACTGACATGAACAACTATATACCTAACAATATAATAAAGCTCTTAAAAATTAAATAGTAATTTGACAAATTCTTGATTATACACAGAGACTTTAATAGTCCAATCTCAGAAACTTACAGTTAAAATGGAACAAAAATAAATTTTGAAAATAGGTTGTTTGAATAATACATTTAAAAAATATGATTTAATATTTTTTATGAGATAACTTTGTTTTTGTGAGATAACTTTGTACCAACAGAGAATATATATTTTTCAAAAGCCAATGAAACATTTACAAAAGTTGACAATGTATTGAGATCTCAGTAAAATTTTCATAAAAGTTAAAATATAAAAGTTAAAATATCTAAGTATTTTATTTTTTTGGTGGCTACTGTAAATGGGCAGGCTTTCTTGATTTCTCTTTC
>NW_007829612.1:0-782 GCF_000696425.1 Galeopterus variegatus
CTAACTTAAGGTCTTGACAATTCTTATCAATGTTTTCATCCAGAAGTGTGATAATTTTAGCTTTCACATCTCATTCTATGATCCATATTAATTTAATTTTTCTACATGGTATGAAGAAAAGTTCTTAGATTTCCATCTTTTTGAATATGGATATATTCATATGGATTTACCTTGAAATATATTTTTATACTTTTATTTGTATATAGTCAAGGCTAATGCACCAGAAATTCACTTAAACTAAGAGAATAATTATACTGAGAAAAACAGTCTGCAGTGAATTGAATTGTGTTCAATGTGCTGGAGACTTGGTCTACACTGTGATAGTGTTAAACGGGTTGGAAATCCTATTGTGATAATTGAAATATGGGGCCTTGGAGAGGTGATCGGATTGTGAATGGACTGATCCATTCTTGCAATAATGGAAATGATTCTGGTGGCTTTAAAAAGAGTGAATGAGGAGGGAAGACTCTCTCTCTCTCTCTGCTTCACCGTTTCTGCCAAGAGAACCCTGGGTCACTGTCGCCACCACCAAGACACTCATTGATTGTATTCCCTGGACTTTGGACTTCCCAGCCTTTGAAACTGTAAGCAATAAATTTTGTTTTCTTTGTTAATCACCAGTTTCAGGTATTTATGTTATAAGCAAAAGAAATGGACAAATACAAAAAATTGGTACTTGAAGTGGAATGTTACTTATAACAAGTACTTGAAAATGTGGAAGTGGCTTTAGAACCGGGCATTGAGGAGAGGCTGGAAGAATTTTTTTTTTTTTTTTTTTTTTA
>NW_007829613.1:0-782 GCF_000696425.1 Galeopterus variegatus
GGTCAGGTTGCTTATGTGACAAGCAGATTACCAGCAGAGATTTTTCCAGGACAGAGGCGATATGATAGAAAAAGAAGAAGAAAAAAAAAAAAGTGCAGGTTTTGCAATAGACCACAGACAAGTTTCCGAACTTCCTTCACACTTTTCTGTTTCTTTATTTGTAAAATGGGAGTAATAATACCTGCCATCCAGGAAAGAATTAAATGAAAGTACATTTCTGAAACATCTGTCACTGTGCCATAAAGGTTTAAAGAAAAAATGTTCCAACTTTCAGAGTGAGTCTAAAATCTAAAAGTTCAAAACCCAGATCAAGTCCCTCAACACTTCGTCTCCCCACCGTCCCTTACCTGTGCCTCCTCCCGCGGTCCCCCAGCCCAGCAGCTCTGCAGCCGCCCACCTGCCCAGTCCCCTTTATCCACTCCCTACCATGAGAACACGGCTCATGTTCCACCTCCAGGCATCCTCTCCTTTCCATTACTTTCTGCTCAACCAAGCTGTTCCTGGTCTCGGAGAACACATTTTTGCCCAGTTCAATGCCCATGGATCTCTTAATTCATCTTCTTTATTGTTTCTTGTATCACTGAAGGCTCACTAACAGCTCTAAGCCATGTTTGATATTTTCTAGCAGTTTGGGAGTTGTACCTTAGGGATTGTCAGGTCCTCAGGGGCAGAGCTGTCACTGCCAGAACAGCTGAGCACAGGCCTCAGTTCACGAGGGAACGTTGGTACATCCTCCCGGTCTGGCAGTTCCCAGACCAAAATAGTGCAGAAGAGCACGTGAA
>NW_007829614.1:0-782 GCF_000696425.1 Galeopterus variegatus
GTTGTTAAATGATGTTTATCTTGCCTACATTTCTATTCTAACCACCCTAGCTGGCTGTGACATTGTATTATTCTTAAAAATTGTCATGGAAAGGCACTTCCACAACTTCCCTTGGTGTTATACCAATTTACATCCAGAACACTCTATTTATGTTTAAACTAAATATTTAGTTGTAATACAAGACAATTGTTTCCAGTTTCCATTTTTCTCCCTACCTCAATTTTTTGCAATACCCTGCAGAGTTAGTATATTACCTACATTCTTCCTTTAATTTTGCTCTTTCAGTAACAAAAATGTTATAAGATGGAGTATCTTAAATCAATGGTTTATTTTAATGGTGAAAACTTTTAAACACTGTGGAAGGCCAATAAAAGATATCTTTTTTATTGTAGGAGACATTTTAGTATGATTAAAATCACATGATAATCAATTTCATTCTTTTATTATATGTAAATATACAATTAATTTTAGCTGCGGGAGAACATCTCTTTCTTCCTCCATGTCTTATTCTTTCTTCTCTTATTTTTTGCACTATCATTTTTATTTTCTTCCTAAAGTATCTTTTTTTTGAGTAGTGAATATACATGTCAGTTTTAGAAACATGAACTTTACTCTATCAAAGAAAATTTCACATAAGTTATCTCATTAAACATGACATACACATATGCTGCCTACAAAAAATATACTTTGCCTACAAAGACACATAGACTATAAGTGAAGTGATAGAAAAAATATCCCATGCAAGTGGAAGAAAAAAGCCAGCAGAAGTAATTATACTTATA
>NW_007829615.1:0-782 GCF_000696425.1 Galeopterus variegatus
GTGTGTGTGTGTGTGTGTGTGCACGAGTATATATTCACTGAAGCAATTTCTAATATAAAGTTTATTGGTTTTTACTTTGATCTGTCCTATATTAAAGAAAAGTATTGAGGAAATGACAAAAGCAATTTTTTTCTTTTACTTTTCTTGGCAAGCTCAGCTTTTTCAAACTGTTTATTTTTGCAGATGTATTTCATCAGTTCTTAAGAATGAAGCTAGGAATGTTTGCTGGCTTCTAGGTTAGTACCACCCAGAAGTTGAAAAAAGATCTGCTTTTGCAAAATATGATATTTTGGGGGAGGTAGGGAATCTTTCATTTTTGTAAACTATTAGATTTTAAAAAGTAATTTAAGGAATTCATTTTTAATACCGCATTTTAATATACTGCTTATTTCTTTTTGACTTGTTTGGATTGATATACTCATTATTTCATAGTTAATGATTTTTATGTAAAAGTGATAAAAGTTGCTCATGTTTTATTTTCTCTGGAAAATTCGAATATATTATTCGTACCATCTTAGCATTGTTTCTTATCATTCAGACAGCCTCCTCTAGAGGTTAGTCTCCAAGGATATTGATACTTAGTAATCAATTGTGACTGATCAGTCAACAAGTATATTTCTTATAGAGTATTTCTTATGTGATTAAAATAATAATATTAAGAAATTATTCTAACTCATTTTCTTTGAACCAGATTAGAGTAAGATGAGTTTAGAAAAATGACTTAGAGGGCCGGCCCGGTGGCGCACTGCTACAGTGCGCCGCTTGGGAGCGCGGTGGCGCTC
>NW_007829616.1:0-782 GCF_000696425.1 Galeopterus variegatus
GGAAACCCGAGCTTTTATATGACCTGTCCTCAGAGGTGACACAGCATCACTGTATTCTACTGGTCCTACCCTGGTAAAATATGGGAGGGGGCTCTGCAAGGTGTGAGCATGAGGAGGAAGGGTCATTGGGGGTGTCTTGGAGGACGGCTCTCAAATCTTTCCTGCTAGTTTTTTTTGTTTGTTTTGTTGGTGGTGCCCCCAGTATTTTCCTGGATATTGTTGCAGATTTGTTTTCAGTATGAACTTTAGTATTAACTTGTTTAATTCTAAACTTGTTGGTATTTTTACTGGGGTTGCATTAAATTAATAAGTTAAGGAGAACTGGCATCTTCATCATGTTGATGGAACCCCCATTCCAAGAACAGGGATATTTTCCCATTTGTTCACACCTACTTTTGTGTCTTTCAGCAATATTTAAAAATTTTCCTCATACAGGCTTCATATAGTTGGGGTCTTTTTTTTTTGGCCGCTGGCTGGTATAGAGATGCAGTTGTAAATTAATTTCTCTGCCATCGTATCTTCTAATTGGTCATTGTTTATATATATAAAAACTATGATTTCTCTGTGTTAGTTTTATATCCTGTCAACTAATTGAAATATTTTATTGTCTGAGTTAGTTTTATCATTGATTGTCTTGGGCTTTACAGATATACTACTGCACTTTCTGCAAACAGAGATAGTTTTTTATTTTCTTTGTCAATTCTTATGCTTCTACTCTATTTCTCTTATCTAATTTCATTGGCTAATACCTCTAGTAAAATATTAAAAAGTAGCAGAGATAG
>NW_007829617.1:0-782 GCF_000696425.1 Galeopterus variegatus
AGCAAGTATTTTAGGTAGAAATGACTGTGCTGTAAAAAATGAAGGAAGCAATCTTACACAGTCCTAGAATTCTATAAAAAATGTTATCCTTCTCTGTAAAAGCCCGATTTATTTGTTGTTTATTTTGAAAATTAATTTATGGTTGAAATTATGGCCAAAGTTTTGTTAGATATAAGGTAAAAACACATCATTTTTCCAGATAAAGTTTTAACCCAAACTTTTTCCCCATTATTTGTAATGAAAACATTTTCCCCCTTTTAACTGGGCCCACTTTAAGTTATCTTCCCTGGTACCAATTATCCTCAGACAATGAGAACTGCTTTCCATAGTGTTGGAGTGGAAAAAAACCTTCCTATAAGCAAGGGGCAAAATGGCAAAGGAAAAGACTGTCAGAATTGACTGCTAAAATTTTGATACTTTTGCATGACAAACTAGTAATAGACAAACAACTTACTGGGTGAAACAAAGATCCCTCAAAAGGTTCATGGAAGAATAGAATTGAAAGATTGTATGAATCTTTCCATGAACTTTTTGAAGTACCCATGTATGTGCAATATATATAATCACAGAAGGTTAATAGCCATGACGTAGAGAAAACAAATACGAATCAATAAGAAAAAGAAAAGTAACCCAGAGGCAAAATGGGCAAAAACCATGGTTGGTGGATTCACAGAAGAAGAAAAAGGGGACAGCGTGTAATGTGGCTAGCAGACATGTGAACGACACCACCCTTAATGGGAATCAGGGAAACGCAAAATGGAGCATCAAAACACCATTGCAAC
>NW_007829618.1:0-782 GCF_000696425.1 Galeopterus variegatus
CCAGCTCTTGTTCAAGGAGGAGCTGGGATGAGAGGGACCTGGGCTTCACAATTATGAGCTCAATGTAGGCTTGAGCCTTGATGGAGCAGCCAAGCAAGCCCACGGAGGCAGGGCACAGAGAGCTCAGGCTGTGGAGTCAGACAGGCCATGGGGCAAGCACAGGGCTGCCCCTTACCGGCTGTGTACTAGTTGGTGAGAGCCAAGTCTAAACTTCTTTACCTGTAGAATGGGGTGGCAGGGGGTAGGGTGTTGTGAAGATTAAGTGAGATAATCATATAAAATTTAAAGCATGGGAAGTTTAGCTCAGTGCCTAACACATAATAAGGGAAACCTACTACTATAATAATATCACTATAATTATGATTACTAATACCTAACAGGACCCTCAGAGGGAAGGACAGATATGCAGGGCTAGTTAAGCTTTGAGCCTCACACCATCATGGAGACTCAGACCAGTTGGGGCTGATCCAGAGTTGTTAATCAGGATGAGTCCCAGTCATTCCCAGGTTATATAAAAATCAGGTGTTAGTCCTGGGGCAATGCAGCCCCAGAGAAGACTGGGGAGTATGTGTGTTGGTGGGAGGGGTGGTAGTTCAGGTGGGTAGTGGGCATCCCTCTACAGTATAAGAGAGGGGACCTTATAAACTGTAAAGTGCTGTTCTGATGTCAGGAGCACAGCCATTAAATTGTTTAATAAGTCTCATATGAAGGAGGAGATACCCTTTTCAGTGCAACTACAAAGGCAGGGCTAGGTTTGAAGGGTAAAAGCAACAGGAAGCCTG
>NW_007829619.1:0-782 GCF_000696425.1 Galeopterus variegatus
TAAAAGGGGTCAATGTTAAGGTTTAAGGATGTGAAATAATTACAGCCCTTCTCATCTCTAAATTCTCAGACTATCAGAGAGGATCGATACTACTGGTAGAGCTCAATTGCAAAATCCTGCACAGACCCAAGGCCAAATTGGGCTTCCCATTTATACCCCTTGGCTAATTATTTCATTATTTCTCCCAGTCCTAGACCTGGCTGCAGATTACCTGCAGGTCTTCCCTGACAGTGGGGGTGTTCCACAACTCAGGAAGAGTGGGGTGTGTGTGTGGGGGGGAGAGAGAGAGAGAGAGAGTGAGAGAGAGAGAGAGAATAACTTCGTATAGCATACATTATACGAAGTTATACGATGTGTATGTTCTATGTAGATTTTATGGATGGACAGAGCAGCAAGGGAAGAGACAGAGAGACAGTTCCCTCATGGACGATGCTAACTGGGAAGAACCTTTTGTAACTGCTATGTCTCATTTTCTTGTTGCTTTCAAGATTGTCTTTGAACAATGCTTAACAGAATTAATTTATGAGAATGCTCTCCAGATGATGGTTCTCTAAGATCTGGGGATGAAGAGCACATGCTTCATTTCGTTTTGATTGGGGTTGAATTTGAGATGGTCAGAGTAACGAGTACTGTATGGAAAATGCAGTTTATCTAAGTGAATTGAGGAGCGTCAGAGGATACAGAAAGGGGAGTAGATGGGTCCCTATGACAAACCATTCCCTTTGCAACCTCAATTGCCAGTGTGACTTCTATGTTTTATGTACTTTTCTTTTCTGGGATTA
>NW_007829620.1:0-782 GCF_000696425.1 Galeopterus variegatus
GGTTCCAGACCAGCCACTAGGACATAACCCCAACATTTGAATGCTGAAGCCAGCCCCCAGCCATAAATGAAGGCAATAAGAAAATGTTCTGGCCTAAAAATATATCTTTTGATGATAAAAATTGATCCACTTCTCTCCATTTCTACTTCAACCTCCCTACTCTCAGCCTTCATTCTCTCTAGCCTGGAATTCTGCAAATAGTTGTTCTAACTGATCTGCTGCTCCTGCCCTTGACCTCTTTCATCCATTCTCACACTACAGCCACAGAGAGCCTTTAAAAACACAAATCAGACCACATTATCAGTTCCCTGGCCTCTCTCACTTCTTAGAACCAAAAACAAATTCTTTACTGTATTCTGGGAGGCCTGATAGGATCTTCATTTAGTGAATGAATAAACAAATGAATGAATGAGAGAGATATAGCAATGTGCCAGCTATCTAGGAAGCAGTCCAGAATGTCTTGCATAAGAGAGACTGCTATAATTCTCATCTAATCTTTTTGGAATGTCTTGAGTGCACTGAGCTGTGTACACTACACAAAGATAATTCAACCGCCACATTTCAAGAGCTATATCCCAGAAGATGGTTTTCCGAACACAGAAGGAAGAGAAGGGCCTTGCTTGGTGCATTAGTCCATTTCTGTTGCTTATAACAAAATTCTTGGAACTTGGTACTTTGTAATAAAATGAAATGTATTGCTTACAGTTTTGGAGGCTGGGAAGTCCAAAGTCCAGGGAACACATCTGGTAAAGGCCTTGTTGGTGGCAACAGTTACCCAGGGG
>NW_007829621.1:0-782 GCF_000696425.1 Galeopterus variegatus
CTGTAAGGGAAGTGAGACAACTATGGAAAGAGAGAATGCTAGAATGAACCATGAGGTATTCAATGAGGATTGGAAGTTTCAGCTAACAAGGTAGAGGGATACACACAGAGATAAATGTAGATATAAATTGTGTTATGTTTATATATACCGTAAATAGGCTCACACTCTATTCTACATGATGTTCTATGTCTCCAAGACACAGAGGTAAGGAGGTGCTTACGCATGTATGTATTTGTTTATATACATACATATATTTTCCTGAGATCTATACTAAATCTGGGAGCAGCAACACCCTGACAGCAAAGAGCATACCCTTCATGAGATCTTGATTTCTAAATATTACACCATCCTCTCCTTGGAGGAAGGGTTCATTCCTGGTCTGGGGCAGGGAAAGTATAAGATGAAATGAGGACACCTTGACATGCTTCAATGTAAGGAGATGCTCAAAGAATGATGGAGACATGTGAGAGGACACAGAAGCCAGCTTTAATGGACTTCCACTGACCAAATGTGGGACAATTTAAGCAAATGGTCTGTGGTGGTCTGCTGTGGCTAACGTCTATATCTGAAATTCTGCTCACAGCACCAATTGTCCAGCTCTTAATCCAGTTTGTGACACCAATTGTAAAGCTATTCAACTACACCAGTTATCGGGCTCTTTTACCTGCTGGTAATCCTGCACCGACTGGGCCGATTATCGGGCTAAGGCTGCATCTGGAGTCCACAGACCCCTCAAGCCCATTCACAGACTGGGCCACAAACCCTTCACATGCCAGGCTGGG